>NC_042495.1:56463741-56464966 GCF_005508785.2 Acyrthosiphon pisum
CTTTTTCAACCTTAAAAAGGTTGAAAAGTTATCTAAGATCAACACTGAATGAAGTCATGTATTTTAAGAAATATTTTTATAAAAGTTAGAACATAACTATATTTGATTCTGAGCGGAGCGATGAAGCTAGTGGTTTTACAATGGTGTTTATTTTTTTTTTTCATCCTGTATGTAAAATTTCTACCAGAAGGAGTGCTTTGATTTAAATATGTAGTATCTATCTTATCTTTTAGCAAATTGGATTAAGATGGTACTTTAAGCCGGTCATTTTTTGATTTTCTCAATTGTTATTTAATGTCACGGGAAAAACCACCGACAAATTACAAAAAACCTCTAAAAATGGGATTTTAATTTCTAACGCATTGTTTATCATCATATACAATAAAAAAAAGGTGGGTAAGTGGATTTCGCTCTGCTGTACAGTAGGTTACAAGTGGGTCACTGTATAATGGATGGTATTAAATTTGAATTCAATGATATAATATCATTGTATAAGAAAAACGATTCTGAGCGGAAACGGTATGTAAGTCTAGGTATAAGAAATAATATTATATTATTATAGTCTGTAGTAAGTATTTAAAAACAATTGACCTATAATAGGTACCTAGAATAAATTCCAAATTAATCATATCATAATATCTATTAGGTACTTATAACGCGTTATACATCAACAAAAAACCGTGGTACTATCATAGATATATAATAGTATACTTTAGAAATTTCAAGTACCCACGAATAATATTATACAACCACAACAAAATAACTAAAATAGTAATCCTAGGTTTTTAATATGTAATTTCGTCCAAATTTGTACTTAAAATGACTATAAAAATAAACTGTGTAAATGTATTTTTTAGATTTTCTAGTAACAGAATTAATTACTTACGTGGAATCTTGTTTTAAATTTTCAATTCTTAGATACAAAAATTGAACATTTTATAAAATTTTAACTACAAAATAATTTTTCAAATTAAAATTTGATAAATTTTGTCAAAATTTGATCTTTAAATGCTTATAAAAAATAATTGTGCCTATGTATTTTTAATATTTTTCAACTGATATTGTAACAATATATCAGGAGCTTTGTATTAAATTTATACACTTTTTGGCCCAACAGATAAAACTTTATTGATATTTATAGAAAAAAAAACTAAAAAAATTTAAAACTGAAAATTTCCGTAAACAGCTCAAAAAGAGTCAAATATTTTCAAAATTGTATGGCGTA
>NC_042495.1:56465683-56481731 GCF_005508785.2 Acyrthosiphon pisum
GACACAAAAAAAAATAAAAAAAAAAAAATAAAAAAACACACATCATTTGTTAAATCAATACATTCATCGTTCCACTCAGAATCTAAAATAGAGAATATAAAGAAAAAATATATTTCAATATTAATTCAACTTACGGGCTATAATAAATAATAACAATATAAAATATCCAGACTGACAAACCATCTCCGCTCAGAATCGTTTTCCTTTTACAATGATATTATATCATTGAATTCAAGTGCAATACAATCCATCATACATTGACCCACTTGTAACCTACTGTACAGTAGAGCAACATCCACTTACCTGCTTTTTTAAACTTTTTTTGTACATATTATTATTTAATACCAATTAAAAACTCGAAAATTTTAAATCGTCTTATAAATATGGTATATTTATTTAATAAAGAGTAATTGGGTGGTGTGGGAGGCTTTGCCCCCCCACGGCTCTGTTTTCTGAAAATTATCTGGACCCTCCCCATAACAAATTCCTAAATACGCCACTGTATCTCACCACTACATCACTACACCGAGGTACATACCACCAACATTTCAAGTCTCTAAGCCTAGTGGTTTGGTCTGGGCGTTTATGAGTGTATCGGACATCCTTTAAATACATACAATATTAAAGATAATACAATTCTTAGCAACTATACTATCGTATTTATCATTATAATATAACTTATCTAAAAGCCAAATACCATTCACTCACTCATCGATACACCGCATAAACTACAAAACGTACATACTTGAAGATTGGAATATAAATTTCTCTGATGATATAGATGTGCAATAAGAAAGGATTTTCGGATAATCAAATTTTGAGGAGGTTGTCAAACAGGGATATTAAGATTCATGACGGGAATTGGAAATTTGTTTTTATTTATAAATAGTGGCCATTGGTTACACTCTACAGATTATAATTATTGTAAATTATAATAGTAGAAATATGGCTATAATATAATATAACTGAACCTGTCCTGACTAACTGTCTGACTGATCAACGTAGAGCCTAAACAATGATAGTTAGAGACTTGAAATTTTCACTGCGCTTTCGTATCACCGTGTGTGTGCACTAAGAAATAACTTTCCAAAATTCGTATTTTAAAGTGGTTTTCTTCAAGTATTCAAGATTCACGATGGTCAATAGAAATATTTTTTGTTTATAAATAATTGTCATCATTGGTAACAGGTATAATAGAAATAGTGGACAATTGTATACACCTTTACATTGGATATTAAATAACGAATTGATTAAAGTTTGAATCATACAGAGTTGGCATTTTTAATGAGCAACGAAGTGCACGGTGTCAGCTGGTATAATATATTATAAGTTATAACGTGTACCATGTTAAAAAAAACTGTTTTATCTAGATGACAGGTATCTATAAAATGTAAATACAAAAATCGTATAAGCTATGAACAATGAACATCTTGTTTTATAAAATTAAATTCAGATAAAACGTAAATGAGTTTACAGTGATTAAATTAGTATAATTAAATACGTACATAATTAATTTTGATTAAGTTTAATTAAAATAGGCTGAAGAATTAAAAAGCAATTTGGAAAAAGCTACAAAACTAATCGATGGATTATCCAAAGAAAGAATGAAGTGGAGTAAAACATTAAGTCAAATCGACAAGGAATATGATTATTTACCAGGAGATTGTGTTTTAAGTACTGCGTTTGTATCATACATGGGACCGTTTAGGTTTAAATCTCGAGAGATTATAATGAATTTATGGTTACAAATTATAAGAGAAAATGGAGCTCTTAACAACCCCAACTTTGAAGTTACTTTATTTTTAACGAATCCAACAACAATCAGAAACTGGAACAACCACGGATTATCCAATGATAGATTTAGTTTAGAAAATGGTATTATCATTAGCCAAAGTTATAGATATCCATTCATAATAGATCCACAAAGTCAAGCATGGAGATGGATTAAAAATATTGAATTGGATAATGGATTAAAAATTATTGATTATAGATCAAAAAATAGTATGCAGAATTTAGAAATTGCCCTACAAAACGGTTATCCGACTTTGATACAAATTGATTTTGAAAATGTCGATCCACTTATAATTTCAATATTATCTAGATCTATTTTGAAACAAAGTTAGTAACTAAAAATAAAAAACAATTTTATTAAAATGTAGACATTTTTAATAAATTAATAAATATATTTATTTTGTTATAGGGAATAAACTTTTTATACGAATAGGTAGTAAACTATTACCCTACAATGAACGTTTTAGACTTTTCATTACTACAAGAATAAAAGATTGTTATTATTTATCTGAAATAATATTAAGGACTACAGTTGTCGATTTCGCTATTACAGAGGAAGGTCTAGAAGAACAATTATTAAAAATTTTAGTCAATGTAGAAAACCCTGGTTTAGAAGAGCTTAGAGATAATACGATCATAAATATTGAAAAAGATAAAAGATGTCTAGTTGACTTACAAGATGAGTTGCTTAAATTATTGGATGACAGTGAATGCTCATTATTAGAAAATGAACAACTTCTCCTAACTTTAAGATCTTCGAAAGCGACATTTAGCATAGTGAAAGAACGTCTTCAAAGCTCTTTAGCTAGTCAAGCGGAAATCTACATAGCTCGAGAGGTAAAATGTTATCAATTATTGTATTTATTTTAACGCGTTGATATCGAAATCGTTTCAAAAAATACGAATTAAATTTTTAATAAAACAATATTGTTTTTACTGTTGTCACCGCTCAGTGCCATAGTAAATTTATATTCTAACACAAGTTATCGCGAATACACAGACATAAAAACCCACAAAATATAGTTATTTTTATTTTATTTATGTTATATTTAAGTATATATAGGCGTTGATCGTTTTCAATAATATTTATATTTTTTAGGGCTATAGACCGTGTGCCAAACGTGCCACCATACTGTATTTTATTATCAATGACCTAGATAAATTGAACCCAATGTATCAGTTTTCGTTGGATTTTTATACCGAATTATTTAAAAATTCAATTAAAAAGAGCAACGCAGCAGAACAACTTATCGAAAGGATTGATAATTTAAATGAACATCACACATATGCAGTTTACGAAAACATCTGTCGTGGATTGTTCGAACGCCATAAGTTGCTTTTTTCGTTCCAAATATGTACTAAAATATTGATTACGGAAAATAAAATTAATGAAAATGAATTTGAATTCTTATTGAACGGTGGAATTAAACCAAATGAAAGACAAGAAAAACAGCTATTTACGACAAAACGCCCGGGTATAAATAACTTTTACAATATAAACGACCACTGTGCAAAAATAATATTTATATCTTTTTAGACTGGTTACCTGCAATATGTTGGGATAACATTTTGGCGTTAAGTAGCTTTCCAGATTTTCATGATGTAGAAAAATCATTTGAAAAATGTTCAACTGAGTGGAATACGTGGTACTTGTCCTCGGATCCAGAAAATCTAAAACTCGTTGGTAAGCTTTAATACAATTTACATTTATAAACATCCATCAAGCATGCTCATAATAACTTTGTATCATTATAGGTCCATGGGAAAATAAATGTAATTTATTTCAGCGTATTCTATTTATAAGAAGCTTACGATTAGATCGATTATCATTTTCCATCAAACATTTTCTATCAAAGAATCTTGGACGTCAATTTACTGAGACCCCAGTCGTGGATTTCAAACAAATTTTAAATGATCTAAATAATACTAATTGTTTGATTTTTATTTTGTCCCCGGGTTCTGATCCGACAAATATGTTAACACACTTGATTAAAAATTACAATAAGAAAGAAAAATTTCAATCTCTATCTTTAGGCAATGGTCAAGAGTCAATTGCCACCAAGTAATTCTTATTATTTTTAATTGATAACTATTATTACTATGATGAATTACGTGTTTTAAATATTTTATATAAATGAATATAGCTTGATTAAAACTGCACAAAAAGAAGGTCAATGGATATTTCTCTCGAATTGCCACCTCCTATCAACATGGATGCCGCAGTTAGATAAAATAATTGAAATTATGCAAGATGGTAACACCCATCCAGACTTTAAATTGTGGCTAAGTTCTAAGCCACATCCGAAATTTCCAATAACATTATTACAAACTGCTATAAAAGTATCATCTGAACAACCCAAGGTCAATCAATTTTAAAATATAGTAAAATTTAAATTCTTATACCTATATGAGTAATATGTAAAACTATTTAGGTAGCTACAAACACCTATTATCAATCTATTAATATTTTTTATTATTTATATAGAACATAAAATCCAGTTTGTTGCTTTTATACCAAAATATTAACGAAGAGGAATTTTCTCAAAACCAAGCATCTAGCAAATACAAAAAAATACTATTTAACTTGTGTTTTTTCCATTCTATACTAACTGTAAGAAAAAAATTTCTAAGCCTGGGATGGAATAAAATGTATGACTTTAGTGATTTCGATTTCAAGGTAAAATATTTTGATAAAAATTCATCACATAATATACCTACTATTATGATCAAATCAAATTATTTGTGATTTGTATGTACCTACAATGTATGCATACGTTTCTCCAGAAATATAAAAGTTGAATAAATTATCTATTACAACATAATGTATCAAAAAATACCAATATGTCTTTGTGATTTATAAATTATAATTATAGGTATCAGAAAACATTTTATTCAATTATCTCAACGAGTACGAAGAAACTCCCTGGACTGCATTACGATATTTAATAGGAAATATCTTTTATGGTGGAAACATAACTGATATTTGGGATAAAAGACTTTTGGACACATACATAAACCAATTTTTCAATGACAATTCTATTACAATTAATTTTTACAAGTACCTATAATAATATATCAATATATTGACGTGCAATTGTGCGAAGCACATTTAATATTATTCATAACAATTAATAACCAATTCGTATTTTACTTTTTAAAGGTTATCGTCACTGATCAATTGTCATGTCCCTGAAAATGGTACTTTACAATCTTACAAAGACTTCATAAAAACATTACCCTGCGAAGATGTAGCTCAGACGTTAGGCCAGCATTCAAACGCCGATGTGATTTATTTAACGAGAGAAAATTATTCATTATGTGAAACACTATCATTTTTACAAAAACAGTTTAATGGCTCATCAGACAATGAAAAGGAAAAAAAAGTGCTTTTTCAAGTATCTCAGATCCTTCAAAATATTCCTCCATTAATTAATCACGAAATTATTGTTGAAAACATTGATATAAAAAGAAGTTTATTGAATACTGTCATTTTGCAAGAGGTATTTATTACTTAATTCCAATTTTAACCCAATTAAATACCTTTTTTTTTCAGTTTGGAACCGACGGCGCCGCAGGAATTGCTTGCGCATTACTTCCGCGACGCCGCCATCGTTTATTATACATTAAATGACATACAATTTATGAATAATAATTTTGACACCTATGTTCTTTGTCCTCTAAGGGCGCACATTTAAATTAGTTTTACATGTTAAGAAATATACATTGTTGGCTGAAGGCCTGCTGCCTGCGTTTGTAAGAATCTCGACCCGGCTTCGCTGCCCGCCAGTCTTGTCTTCTCGTTCTGCTGTTTTATGGGCCCGGCTTGATAGCCAGCCGGCCTCTACCTCGTACCTCGCGTCTTCTCCTTCGGATCTTGTGGAATTCGCGTCTCGCCGTTGATGGTTTCATAGTTTTCCTTCTGCCCGTTGTCCTTGTATCGTCTTTCTGGGAGCCTTGCGGTCTGCGGCGCCCACTGGCGCTGGGCCACAGCCCCTCTCACTCTCAATCGCGATCACCCGGACGGTGACCAACCGTACTGTGGGGTCCTACTCGTGTCCCGAGGCACTCCTGCCGCTGTGGGACAGTTTCGGATGAGGTGATTGGGGGTGTGGGTGCGCCAGTGTGGAGCAGCTTTCCGCTCGTCTCCCAGTCCGTCTTCGGCTGTTGTTGTCAGGTGGGGGCGATGTTTGTCCTCGCTGGTCTGTTGCCTGCCGGTGTTTTGGTTTTATACAGTTTTCCTTCTGTTTCCTCCGTCTGATGTTAGCTGCGTGCTGCTCGGTGCACCGGGTGCCCGGTCGACCGAGACTTGAGGCGACTGACCCGAGCGCCTTTTCCTATCAATCGCGATCACCCGGACGGTGACACCAACCGTGCTGTGGGTGTCCTACTAATGCCCCGGGGCACGAAGGGCCGCTGTGGGACAGTTTCGGATGATAGTACTGAGGCGCTGAGTGTTGTCGCCGTTCAGTCCCCGCTTTCCGGTTGCCTTCGCATCGAGCCTTCGGTCTGTTGTCGGTGGTTGGAGGGCGATGTTGGCCCTCTCTGGTCGCTGGTGTTGACCCGCTGGTGTACGGTTTTATACAGTTTGCCTTCTGTGCCTCCCCCGTTAGCCGGAATCGGAATTCCGTTTCCAGTCAGCACCGCGTGGAGGTGGGGGTAGGACTCTGCGGACCTAACCCAATTAAATACCTATATAACTTTTAAGTACAACTACAAGAAAAAATGTAGAATTGTTAATTCTAAAACTATTAAGTGAGACTATTTTCAATAAAATAATAATTTTTATTACATTAAGTTGTTTGCACAATATACGGTAAAAAAATATTATGATATTTCAAGGTATACATAAATTTGGAAAATTTGTTTTGATAACTAGTATATACATACATTTTTGAAGCCATACAAGTTTCATTTTTGGGACAGATTATAATATTATAGAAAATTTGACTGCAATAAACATTTTCCCTAAATCTCTGACCATACTTGTTTATTATATATTATTATAATTTATTACTTATTTGTCTAGTTATCCTGGACAACATAATTATTATAATCGCTACAAGTCGTTCCTCCCTCTTAATATATTAACACGTGTTTTGCTCATTAAAGATAATAATAAGACTAAATCATACAATATTCGTTAAAAACCCGGATAAAATATTTAAATATCAAAAACGCTTTCTAATGGTATTATTAATTAAAATTTTAAAATGTATTAATTTAATTTTAGGCAATGTGTTATAATAATTTACTTAAGAAGATGGAAATGACATTGATGACATTAGAAAAAGGAATCACAAGCCTAATGGTTATACCACTTGATATTGAAAACATGTTTGAAAAAATATACAATGGCAAAGTTCCAGATCAATGGCTAAAAAGTAATATCAAAATTTTTATTAATATATTATTACATTTATATTTTATGAATATTATATACAATATACATAAACATATTGCATAGGTACATACATATTTTTCAATATTTAATATTAACATGGATTAAATAACTAATTAAAGTAATTCGTTTTATTTAAACTTTGATATTAACAGGTAGGTACACGAAATTGTCTTGCTGTATTGATTAGATACATATTTTTAAGTTACCTTTTTTTTACTTTTGAGTATAATATCAGTAATTACTAATTAGAATAAGAATTTGTACATTATTTTCAGCATATCCATCCTTAATGAATTTGGGTGCGTGGATGAAAAATTTAATTGAACGTGTAAAATATTTTACTACTTTGGTAAACGCAAGTCAACAACCTGTTTCAATTTGGTTGGGAGCTTTCACTTCTCCTACTGCTTTCTTAACTTGTATACTACTGGTAAAATAATGGCACTGAACTTGTTATTAAATCATCTCAAATATTTTATTTTTATTTATTTAACCTTACAGAGTGAATCAAAACAGTCTTCAGTGCAAATAGATTTACTTAGCTGGGAATTTATACCTATTCCGATATCAGAGAATGACTTACTAAATCCACCAGACGTACACTTATAATCAATTTTATATTTTGATTGCAATTTACGATTTATGTATATTAATATTTTTTTTATTTTTTTTAGAAAGGAGTATATATACATAATCTATATTTGGAAGGCGCTGGTTGGGATAAGGAACATTTGTGTTTATGTGAACCATCACCATTAGAATTGATAACTGTATTACCCATCATACATTTTTTACCCGTAGAAGGCAAAAGAAGTCTCCCAGGTTTTAAATATTAATATTAAGAGTTGGATTTAATATGGTACCAATATAACTTTTTGTTTTTAGATTTTTACCAAAGTCCAGTATACTATTGTCCAAAACGAAGTGAAATACACAATACATATACATGTGCTGTCATATTAAGCTTAAAAAGTGGGTCTCAACATCCAGATCATTGGATTAAACGATCTACAGCAGTATTATTAAATTTAGAAAATTAAATTACTAAATTATATTAGAGCTTTAAGCCTTTAAATAAATTGTATTTTAAAGTTTATTTGTAGTTTATTCCACATTCACTAAAACTATGTAGCCATATTTAGATTTAGGTGGATATGTAGGTATCTTATTTATTGTATTTTATTTTAAATATTAAAGTGTAAACATTTAATACACGTAAACATATATTAAATATCAAAGTATAAACATTTAATATATATAAACACATCTAATAATAAATGTTAAATACATTAGGGATATTTAGTTTAAGCCAATGACACTCGTGTTTATTAAAAGTTTAATTAATAATATATAATTTATTTTCATAGCTCATACAAGGTGATTCTTTTATCATGAACCACTCATTGTTTCAAAAAGTATTAATGTTTTTAAAAATGTTATTTTTTTATGGTTTAAAGTCGTTACAAAACAATGGTTTTTTTAGAAAAAAATTTTTTATATTTTTTATTCTTATAATTTTTTAAGCGTTTTACTTTTTTGAATGTCAACATACAGTTTTCATTTCATATTTCAAAGCAGAATGTTTTTCTATTTTTATACAAAAAAATCGAATTTACGATGAGTAATTTATTACTTATGAGTTATGAATTAGTTATGTAGTTAAGTATTTAAAGAATAGAAGAGTCGAATAGTAGTGGACGAACATTTTGCGAGGTAACCGCATACTACCACTCTACTCCACTCATACAAACTTTAAACAATTATAAGTTATAACTCATATACAAGTAATTTTTTTGTCTCCTGAACAGTTGACAAATAGTAAGTAGGTTTATACCAAACTATTCGACTTATATTGAATCACCTATTAATTATTACGTGTAAGGATGCATTACATACTACATACGTAAAGTACATCTAAGTTAATTAATGTATCTTTGTGGTACCATTAGATTAATTATTGATAACCTACGCAGTAAGGTTTAATGGTTCACCCCTCTCCCAATATAAATTTCTTGAATATCAAATTTTATTTTTCTTGATTGTAAAAAGTAAGAATTTCTTATAACTACATTGCGCAATAATAATTTTATTTGGTATTTTTATCGCAGTGTAATATCATGGTTCTGGATTTGACATGGGTCTTATATGCGGATATTCAATAGTGAAGTGACCCAGCCCAGCAATAAATTTTTTATAATGAATTTAATTTTTAAACTTAAATTATTATCATTGGTTAAAATGTCGATCGACAAAGCTGGAAATACGTATTAATATTGGCTGATCAACCAACTGAAAGTACCTACAAATAATTAAGTTAGGTCAGTGGCGTACCCATGGGTTTTCAAGGGGGGGACTAAACCAGTGGCGTCATTTGGGGGGGGGGGGGGCATTTCCTCCACTTGTCATTAGCGGGCCGCTGTCAGGCCGGGTATGGGCTAGTTTTGGGCCTTTATATAGTAGCTAATAAGTAATATATTTAAGTAACCTTTACATATATGTATTAATTATTTAGTTATTGTTATCTCTCAAAAAAATGGGTTACTTACCTGTATGCTTATGATATTAACCTTTGATACTAATTAGTAAGTATACAATACATTATGTTAAATAAAATTTCAGCCTAAGTCTAATAAAAACATTGTACATATCATGTAAGCTAATAGACAAATATTATTATTTAAATCCCAGTTTATCAGTACAATAAAATATATAAAATTATTAGATAATTAATAATAACATCAAAAAAGTTTAAATATTCGATTAGATTAGATTTGCTTTTTAACGGCGAACGATGAAAACGGACACGGCCGAAACGCTATCGGCAAAACAATACATTTTATCGGCTGCCGAAAATAGATATAATAGAAAATCCACCAGGGGCATGGCCCCTTGCCCCCCCCCCTTGGATCCGCGCCTGCTGAGCGGAGCGAGGAAACTATTGTTTTTACAATGGTGTTTATTTTTTTTTCCTTTTCTTTTTATATCTTGTATACAAAATTTCTTCCAGAAGAAGTGTTTCGATTTCAACATATAGTACCTTATCTTTCAACAAATTGGATCAAGATGGTACTTTAGAGATGTCATTTTTCGATTTTCTCAATAGTTATTTAATGCCACGGGAAAAACCACCGGAAAATTACGAAAAAACACTAAAAATGGGATTTTAATTTCTAACGCTTTGTTTATCACCATAGAAACAAATAAAAAATTATAATATTTTAATATTAATTCAACTTACATGATAAAATAAATAATAACAAAATATAAAATATCCAGACTGACAAAACCGTCTCCGCTCAGAATCGTTTTTCTTATACAATGATATTTATCATTGAATTCAAGTCTAATACAACCATTATACAATGATTACAATGACCCACTTGTAATCTACTTTACAGCAGAGCGACATCCACTTACCTGCTTTTTTAGTTTTTTTTTCTATAAATATCAATATAGTTTTATCTGTTGGGCCAAAAAGTGTAAAAATTGAATACAAGGCTCCTGATATATTGTTACAATAGCAGTTGAAAAATATTAAAAATACATAGGCACAATTGTTTTTTATAAGCATTTAAAGATCGAATTTTGACAAAATTAATCAAATTTAAATTTGAATAATTATTTTGTAGTTAAAAATGTATAAAATGTTCAACTTTTGTATCAAAGATTTGAAAATTTAAAACAAGATTCCACGTAAGTAATTAATTGTGTTACCAAAAAATCTAAAAAATACATTTACACAGTTTATTTTTATAGTCATTTTAAGTTCAAATTTGGACGAAATTACATATTAAAAACATAGAATAACTGTTTTAGTTATTTTGTTGTGATTGCGTAATATTATTCTTGGGTATACTTGACACTTCTAAAGTATACTATTATATATCTATGATAGTATCACGGTTTGTTGTTGATGTATAACGCATTATAACTTATAAGTACCTAATAGATATTGTGATATGATTAATTTGGAATTTATTATAGGTACCTATTATAGGTCAATTTTTTTTTTTAATACGATAGACTATATAATATTATGTCTTATACCTAGACTGACATACCGTCTCCGCTCAGAATCGTTTTTCTTATACAATGATATTATATCATTGAATTCAAATTTAATACCATCCATTATACAGTGACCCACTTGTAACCTACTGTCAGGAGAGCGATATCCACTTATCCACCTTTTTTTTGTAATATAATATAACACTTATATTATTATAGTGAGTAGTGACATACGTAAAGTGTTTGTGTTGTGTTTTTAATCACTTCAATCAAAACTTACTGTTCAGATTAAGATTGAACAGGATAAAAAAGTACTATAAAGTACCTATTAAAACAACGTAAAATAAGTTTTTAAAAAAATCTGTTTAAATTCGCTGCCCGACTGGTGTAGAATGTAGATAAACCAAAGTATTTCTCTGAGGACTTCAAAATACCACGGCCTGACCACATTTTTAAAAGGTGGCTGGCGATCAGAGGGGGGCTGAGGGGAGTCTTCAGACAGTTCAGACCATATAAATTAGAAAAGGTATTAAAAGCTCTATCACAGTAATAAATATAGGCTTGTAGCCGCTTGGGTGGCTTAGGGCCATTGTAATTTTTTTTTGGCCCGAGTACATTTTTCGGCGCCACATCATTGATTCGTAGTTCATACCGTCCCCGGACCCCGAGTTACTATCTGATATTCCCGGTATTATTTTTTCAGCTAAGATTTAAGATAGTATTTAATAAGATTTGACACTAGCATTGATTACCTATATAATCGCGATAACCGATTAGTACCTTATTTCATAATAATGTATAATTAATGCCATTATTCATATTTCATATAATCATATAATTATATAATTGTATTATAGACTATTCAAAATTAATAGTTTGTTATTACTAGAAACTACCACTAGATGGCGCAGTATGTTATTCCGATGATATGAAAAAATTTCAGGGTCACTAATGAATTTATGAATCCGAATATGAGCTTACTACTATCATTGTTCTATGCTACTATCGGCCATCGGCACGCGTCTTTATCACGGAGAGACAACCAGACGAGAGTTATTATTTATTTCGTGTATCTTTATAAAGTATTATACTCTACAACTTTACGGTAATCTTATTATGATTAAATATTACTAATTTAATAGTTGAGTGAATATTCACTGTCTTGTTTATTTTCAAACAAAAAGTCGCAAATAAACAACAGTATTGAATATTTTGATATTAATGGTGTTAATTTTTAAGAACTGTAACTATTTTTCGTCAGCGTTGTTCTTGAAATGGCTACGGAAGATGTATTTGACCAGGTAATATTCAACATTACCCAATAATTATATTATAAACAATGAAAAATAACATAACTTCTAATATTTAAATTATAATTGCTACAATAAACTCTAATGTGAAAATAATATATTACCTAACATCATTTTTCAAATAGTGGGAAAGTGCGTAAATTATTTAATTTATAAAACCATTCAGATTTTCTATTTCAAAATGAAAGCGTAGCAAATATAGCAATCCATTAGAGTTGCATAGTTTAAATATTTAAATGTTGGATAAATTGTAATGATATCACCTTTTATGTTATCTGTTTACAATAAAAAAGCTATTGGTTTTAAATTTATTTCTCATGAAAAAAAGAATGTTGATTTTTATTATTTTCCTCTTTTTATATTAGTTCGATACAGCTGGCTTTTTGACATTTTTACAGCCATGTTTTTAAAAAATGTAGGTAGGTATTAAATGTAGTTCTAACTGTTTTAAGGCAGTTGCTCATCTAATTCACATAATAAAAGTGTTATATTTATTATCTGATCATGCATTTACCCCATAGGCGTGCACAGACTTTATTCGCAGGTTATGCAATAAGGAAAATAGGGCCCCCTCACAAATTGTATCAGCCTGTCCTAAATTTGATCCAGAATTTAAAAACATACGGCAAGGAAAACAAAAGACTTTATATTTTGATACACTGTATTCCAACCATTTAAAACAATCATACCACTTTTTTTGGAAGTTTCTATAATTTTGACTTATTTTTGTCCTGGGAAATAATTTAATATCTGGTTGATATGGATCTCGAATAACTCTTTCTTTTAGTTCAAGTCGAAATGATGTTAAAACATTTGAAGGGTTGTCAGGGTGAATTAATGGGCCTGAACTTGTACACTGTATTTGATTTATGTTGACTATAGCGCCTATAAATTATAGTTACCTTAATGTTAGCAAATAGAAAATTCAACTATAAAAACAGCAACATAAATACCTTGCACATATATTCTATATCTAAGATATCAACCACCAGGACAATTTCAAATGCACTATGTACCTACTATTCAATTAAAAAAACAAGCAACATAAGAAGCTATATAATATATAAATATAAAGTATGGAGAATATTAGATTAGTACCTTAAAAACCTATAAAACAATATCTACGTGTTAACGCTTTTTGCACCGTCTACGGTTAAACTGGCCCTTAGTGTATTAATAATTTAGATTATCTTGCGGGTCGCGAGAAAAGTGAAAACTAAAATTTTTATTATTTTTTTTTATAATATAGAAGATATTATCAAAAATGCTTTGGTATATTATATATGGGCCCCTCACATAAAGCCGCAGACTATGCAGCGGCATACCCTGCATACCCTGTGCGCACGCCTATGATTTACCCTGTATACTGGAGTAAGAGCAAATCTTTTATTTTTTTTTTCAAAAATTCAATCTTAAAAATTATGATTACTAGATCTAGATGTGATTTGATAGTAGATTTGAATTTCTCGCTATTTTTTTTCATTGTTTACGAAATACCGTCAAAATGAAACAGAATATTAAAAGATGAAATCTAACTAGTTAAATTTTAAAATCATATGTTCCGTTCTCTCATATTAAATATTATATAATTAAAAATATTTATTAATTTGAAACTTGTTCAACACATGACCTTATGTGATACACGTTGAACCTTTAACTGACTACAAAATTAGTAAATCATATAATAATATATAAACCGAAATTTTATATTTTATACATATCTTTATTATAATATGTGCAAAACTCAGGTATGTAAGATAAAATGTAGCACACTGCCAAAAGTTATTAAATACCATAATTGAGAAATTTTGAATAGTTTCAACGTAATCTCACTTCTTTGCCCAAAAATAAATAACCATAAAAACTACACATATTTTATTTAGGTTGCTAATTGGCTCTATTTCTTAGGCGCTATAATTCCTTCAAGCTGAGCTTTTAACTGTTGGTTGGATCTTTTCAAAAAGTTGATCTCTTCGTTGTGTCTTTGTTGTTCAGCTATACGTTGTTCAGTTCCTTGCCTTTGAGCCATTTCATATTTTGCAATTGCGGTTGCTAAGTCATCCTTGATTTTCTGTTTTTCCACTTCCAATTCAGTTAATCGGTCTTGCATGTCTAGCTTATTATGTTCTGCAGACAATGACTTCCTTATACCAAAAGCTATACTACTCTCATATAATGAACGGTAAGCATCCATTGTCATTTTAAGTTCATCGCGGACTTTCAGTAACAAAAGTCCTCGTTCTGCACAATTTATAGTGACCTGAAAATTATAAAAATATTGATGTCAAAGTGAGGATTGTTCCATATTAATCAATATAATTTCAACCTGACGGATTATTTCATCAAAACACTGAGAATAGAGAGCTCTTCTAATTGGACAAATACCCGTTTCTCGTGCCTGTAAATGTTGCAAACTCATATCTAACATTTCTGTCAACTTGATTACATCCATTCTAGTAGCTGGTTGATTTGAAACTTTTTGTCTCCACTGTTTTCCATTTTCTTCCCATTCTCTTGGTGGTAGAATACAATTTAAAATTTCATCACATTCTTTAATTTTTTCATTTGATATTAGACCGTCTTTTCCATCAAGTTTCTATTAATTATTAAATAAATAATTTTATTTTCATCACATTAAATTTTGTAATCATAATAAGTAATAACAAACCTTATTCGTCAATTTTTCTTCACGTTCTGTAACTGCTACTGGATTACTGTAGCGTACTAAATTCATCTCCAGTGGTACTATTTTTTCTCCCATTGTTGTAGATTTATTTATAAAAATTCATATAAAATTGATTAAACTTTAAAAAGATTACATCAAAAGAAAACTCAAATTAGAAGAAGAAAAAGAAAACCTATTGGTAAACACTAAGCACGTTATATCAGTTTCCATGGTAAAGTTATTGATTAACATTATAATATTATAAGAGCATCAATAATTTTCATAAGTAATAAAAGTTTAAATATATTTATTTATGAATTATATAATTATTGACTGTGATATATTATATGTAGAGACCGGATTTTTATGTTTTTTTCATATTTTTACTAGAGTTCAGAGTATGCCGCTCCAATTGGATAAGCTTTCTCGACAATTAATTTTCGTATGAACTGGTATATACAATTTTTTAGAGCCTGAGCATAAAAAAGCATATTTTAATTTTAAAGAATATTTTGTGTAAAATAATATTTTTTCGGAATATATTGCCATATTGGGGTTTGGTTTGAGCATTATATAAAAAGTGTATATAATGGTTTATAAAAAAATGCAAAAATACCCATTCATTTATCGTCTCTGTCTTTCAGATGTACGACATTGCAAATTTCCATTCACCAGTTTCAATAGTGTGCTGTTAGTTTTGATATTAGAGTAAATTGGCCCATTATCAAACTTTTAGGTAAGAACATTATCTGTGCTTGAGCATCGGTGATTTTTCAATATTTCAAGCCAGATATGACCATTTGTAATTTATAATATTTTACACACCCATATCTTACTTGAAAATTAAAATATTGAAAAATCGTTGATGCTCAA
>NC_042495.1:56481781-56484988 GCF_005508785.2 Acyrthosiphon pisum
AAAGTTTGATAATAAGGTCAATTCACTCTAATATCAAAACTAACAGCACACTATTGAAGCTGGTTAATGAAAATTTACTATGCTGTACGTGTGTTAGACGGAGACAACAAATGTATGGGTAGTGTCCTCTTAAATAATAATCTATGTCTATATCTGTATTTATACTTAAGTATTCATGTGGCCTTTTTATTTATTCTTAGTTAAGATACATTTTTGATGACATGAAAAATGAATCAACTGATTGCATTTGTGTACATTCATACAATGTAGGATTCGCCATTTTATTGATATGTTACTTGATTTTTTTAGTTTGACGAAGAAGAACAACAAGTAGAAAGTCAGTCATTTACAAAAGCTGGTCGAAAGCGACTTTTCTCAAAGGAATTACGTTGTATGATGTATGGTTTTGGTGATGATGAAAATCCATACACTGAAAGTGTTGACATTCTTGAGGATCTAGTAATTGAGTTTATCACAGAAATGGTATTATAATGAGCTATTATGAATTATGAATTATTATTAATAAATAATAACTATTAGCTATACTCTATTCAGAATAAGAACAGTAGTCGGCGTCAACCGGTTTTTGTCCGGGACGGTTGTCTAACGTTTCTCCCACCGAATAAGTGCGTAGCCAGTACTTTGGAGTAAAGCTACACCTCTACGTACAAGTTGTTTCCCAACTACTGTTCTTATTTTGAATATATGATAATATATAGTATATATTTTACTATTATAAATAATATTTTTACCTTATCTAACATTTATTTTAGACTCATAATGCTATGGAAATTGGGCGGTCTGGACGGGTTCAAGTAGAAGATATTGTATTTTTAGTGCGAAAAGATGCAAAAAAGTATGCTAGGGTCAAAGAATTGCTAATGATGAATGAAGAATTGAAAAAAGCACGGAAAGCATTCGATGAAGGAAAATTTGCTGGTAATAATGCAATTATTTCAATAAAAAATATTGGATTTTGTTATATTTTACTAAAACCACAAAAATTATTAATAACTCGATCCAGTACTAATAAAATATTTAATGTAGAAGTACTCCAAATAATAATTATTTTATTGTTACAGGTAATGAAGTCCCAAACAATGGAAATACTAGTATCACTAAATAATGGCCAACACTTTTATGTTCAATTTATATTTATTTGTATTACTCAACATGTACTTATACATTCATTAATACTGAACGCTTTACTTTTATAAATAACTTAAGAATTATAACTTTAAATTTTTTTTTTATGAAAATTATATATTTTTCTGTAAAAAAAATGTGTTATTTGAAATAATATACTTACTGTAAGTAAACAATAGCATTTTAATATAACATGTTTAATTTACAGCAGTTATTTACTTGTTAAAAATACATCAATTAAAGTAATAATCTGTATGAAAAATATATATTAGGTCAAAACTGAGCACATCAGAAATAATTTGGTTTTTAAATTGTTGCATATTATGAATATATTAATGTAGGTTACATTGCAAAAAACTAGTAATAATAAAAAATTTTCAATTCATTGACAATAATAGACACATTTGCACACACGAGTTGTAAAAAATATTTATTTTTTATAAGAAAATGTACAATAATTTTCTTTTCTGGGGTATCAACTGAAATGGTTCAAGAAATCTCTGCGTCAATTAGTTAGTAAGATGACTGTGAACCAAACACATATTGTTTATTTATTACCCAACGGTTAAATAAGAAGGTTTTTTTTGTATTAAAAATTATTATCAGTACATTAAATTATTTCTATAAATATAATAACAATACTACAATAACCTAAATTATAATATAAAAATGTAAATAAAAAAATATTCCTTTTGGTTTTAATCGACTACAGTAAGTTATTACTTTAATGTTTATTCTACAATTTACATAGAACAGAATAACGAATAACCGATTACCTTTAATATAATTGAGAAATGTAGTTGGGTATTTATGGTTGTATTATAATATATTTTATTTAACCTAAATATTAAGATTTACCTGATTATTATTTTTTAATTTTTGGAAAACTGGATTATTTTACACAAATCTTATATATCAAATGTATTATAATATTATCTAGTAGCATTATTTCTTAATATATTCCATGCCTGATTTCTTTTAGGTTTTTTAAGAGTGCGCCACACCCACAAGTGTTGTTACTGTCTTAAAAACTTACAACATAATAAATTTTATACACACGTATTCATAAAAATCCATATTACTCAAATATTTTTAAAATTAGAGTGAATTGAACCGGTCACAAAATGTAAAGGTAAGATTATCTGGGGCATCTCTCAGAGTCGTATTGTTATTTTAATTTTGAAGCAAGTTATGATAATTTTAAAATGTACTAACTAACGTGAATTTATGACCAATCAAGAATAATCGGTATGATCCAAGAAAAGATGTAAAACAAAGTTTTTGATGTCTGTTAAATTTATAAAATATTAAAATTTAATAAATTACTTGGTGCATGTTAAGTTTTAAATAACGCACCTAATTTACTACTCAATATTCAATACTGTTCATTGTTCATTTTGTAATTTGTACTGAAAATTGAAATATTGAATAGTAAATACTATTAAACTATTTAAGATATATCATATTATAGTATATTATCCATGCCTTAAATATACTTATACAGGCGCGTATCCAGAATTTTATTTCGGGAGGGGCTGATGAACATTTTTAACATAGTAATAAAGTAAAACAAAAAAATAATACTTAACGATTTAAAACACAATGTATACAAATACAATGTAGGTATTAGGTAGGTACTATATAACAAGTTTTAATCGTCTAGCTCGTCCACTATTGGCAAACTTGTCTAAAACCATATCGTCCGTTGTACAAATATTTCTATGAATATTTAGTAATGCTAAACCAACAAGACGATTCTCTGAAGTTGAGTTTCTCAAATATGTTTTTAATCTTGTTGAAAAACTGCGTTCAGCTGATGCAGTTGACACGGGAAGTATGGCAAGTATTTTCAGCAGTTGGTAGAGATTGGGATATAGAGTTTTATCACAAGAAATTAAAGCGTCTGTGGAGGTGGAAGGTCTTGTGATGGTTCTACTGAGGTCCATTTAGATATCCATAAATCATACTCAGCCTCAACTGTATCTTTAAAACCTGGCAAATCATCACATGTAAAAATCAACTGCTTCGCGAATAAATAAAAATGATTTATTAGTACAAAGA
>NC_042495.1:56486177-56503825 GCF_005508785.2 Acyrthosiphon pisum
TTTGACTCGCGATCCACTGTTTTGTAACAAATATTTTCACGACTCGTGTAACCTTTGTAAGCCATGAAAGAAAAAAAACTTTAGCTTTGCGTAATACTCCGTGTATATTGTTCAATTCATTCATAACTTATCCGAATTCATAATTTATAACTTATTTTTTTTTGCAGATATTTTATAGTACAATAGTTATTAGTTAGTAAACAGTCACAAATGAGACTCGAGTTACCAGCTCTAGCATTAGCGTGTGATAGAACGGGAATATCTGATCGAACTGTTGCTATTATTGCTATTTGCTAGTGCAATACTATAAGATGTTGGAATAATTAAAACTGATGATAAACAACATGTGATTGACAGAATGAAAATAAGGAGAGAGAGACATAAGAAACGCCAAGATTTAAAAATACAAACTGATAGGCAACCGAAAAGTCTATATTTTGACGGACGTAAAGACCACACTTTTATAAATCAAAAAACAGATGACAAATATTATCGTAATAAAATAACAGAACACATTACACTCATAAGAGAGCCAGAGTCTCGGTTTATGGGACATATATTGTACTCCTGTAAATGGAACTAAATAAATAAGTACGTGGCGGCATCTCAAAAAGTTATCCCATGACCTCCAAAGTTTTTGTACTTTTTAATACTCTTGAAATACATAAAAAAATGTCTATTAAAAACTAAAAAAATTTTTTTTATTTTTTTTTAATTGTTTCATTCCACCCTAACGCAGGTGTCATGGCCACCCCTACCACTGGCAGTGCATATAATCACTTAAATTTATTTGCTAATAACAAAACATTACCTACAAATTATTAATTTCATGATATAAATATATACATATTATATTGTATTATATTTTTGTGCATCAGTTATTAACTTACAATTTGAAATTTAAATTTTTTTTCGATATTATCGATATATCAATATTTGAATTCGATATATATCACATATCGATATTGAATACTTCGATATATCGATATATCGATTTTGAAATCCGTTTGGACATCCCTAATGAAAGTATCTTTAATCGTGTAGTTACTAGTTACTATATAGTTAACTAAACTTTAAACGGTTTTAAAATAATTTCAAATTTATAAATACAATAATTATTGTGTACATCTGTGGAATTCACTCACTTACCGGCACTGGCCTATCGCCAATGTACATTCTACAATCAGTCGTGTCCACAGGACAAGCCAAAATATCTTAGTCCGTGATATAAAGTGTAGTATAACTAAGGCACTATACATCTATAGTGCTCTAGTATAACCACGTATAACTATATTTTATATATCTGTGGTATGTTATGTATTCTTATCTATCTCGATGGTCTACCGTATACGTGTCTGTTATCAAAATTTAAAAAAGTAAATTTATAAGTATTTTTTATTAGTTTGTAAAGTTTTAAACTCTTCAACCAGTTCCACCTAGTACTCTTGTCTGGTCATGGTGCCAGTCAGTAGCAGCAGCCAGTAGTCCATGTTCATCTCGGAAATTGGTTAATAATCCCACAATATCTTACGAAGATATATATATATTCTATCAAAGTATAATACGTGTTACCTAGTCTTTATAGTTAATATCGGTAACAGTTTATTAAACGTACCACACAGGATACATAATGGAAAATTTATACCACCAGACGAATAGGTTGATATTAGAAACACAAGAATTATTCCATAGATTGGAGAGTTCGAAATCAGAACTGGTCGAAGCTGATGTACAATCCAGAATATTAACCATTTCACAGTAATAAATATGTTTTTGTTTAATATACCTAATTTTTTTTGTTGTATAAAAACGTTCACTAAATTGTATATCTTGTTTAGAAATTGCGAACACCTAGACATTCTTGTGCACAAAGAACCTGTTTCTAGGCGCAACAATGCCAAACTACGTGTGGATCAACTCAAATACGATTACCAGCACTTGCAGGTTAATGCAATATTTATTAGACAATTTTTAATTTTTATCAAATTTAAAATGTTTAAATACCTATATATTAGTCAGCATTAAGAACACATCAACAAAATCACTTGAGGAGATTGAGAGTTGAGCAGGAACGTGAAGAGCTGTTAAATCGTCGGTTTACTAGAAATTCAGACATGAACGATACAACAATATTAATCGATAGTTCAATACAACATCAAAATTCACTACAAGTACTTTTTATATTATAATTAAATATAAAAATTAAAATAAACTGTATTGTTAATTTCAGGGAGCAAATCGAGGAGTTGATGATTTATTAGGATCTGGTGCCAGTATTCTACAAAGTTTGCGTGAACAACGTGATAGACTAACAAGCACCCGAAATCGTTTGACTGGAATTTTTGGCTCACTTAGGCTTTCCAATACAACTATGAAATACATTGAAAAGAGATTAAAAGAAGATAGGTATATACTATATGGAGGAATGGCCATCACAATCCTCATTATAATTATAGTAATGATATATTTCAGTTGATGATCATTGATCAAATAAAGTTAATATTTTGGTGAGTTATACCATAGATTATAATGCTATGATCTAAATTATGGTGTTATATTTTATATGTATCTAACAGTTAATTGTTACTATTTACTAAATTATTTTTGTACATAACCAAAATATTTTTTAACTATTTATTTATTAGTAAAAAAAATGTGATGTTTATTAACTATTTAGTTAATTAAAATAAACCAAACTTTAAACTTGTTATATTCTTTTTTAGATTCTGAGCTGAATAATGAATATATTGATTTTACAATTATGTATGTTGTATACTTTTATAGTAAAAGAAAAAAATGCTTCAATCTTCAAATTTGAGGGTGGTTTTTGATACCAAATGATGGTTCTTTTTCTGGTTATTATTAGAAGGTAAAAAGTAAAAATTCTATAGTAGTTTTCAAAAAATATAAGAACAAATTGGTAAAAACAGACATTTTAAACTCTGTACCAGTTTTTGACAAAAATCCACAAACGTTTTCAAATTATTTTGTAGTTGAAAATGCATACAAGTTTAACATTTAATTCAAGGATCCGTATAAGTTTTGCTTACCAGAATTATAAAAAAAAGTTAAGTTTATAATTATGTGAATATTTTTTATGAGCATCAGAAGTTTAAATTTGGAAAAATTGGATACTTACATGTAAGATAATGATTTCTCATTAAACAATATTGGTTTTTTAATTTTTAATGTAATCCTAACAGTTAAAATTTGAAACATTCTGCTAATACTAAAATAATTTTTTTTTATTCTAAATTAAATTTTCAAAATATTTAGAATAATTATTTTAAGTTACTTATAGGCATTTAAAAGACTTGTGTTAATACATTTTTTAGGCTCAGGCAAAAATCTTGACAATTTAATGTAAGGTCCATCATAAATTGTTCTTATAGTAATTTAAAAATGCATAAGTTCAAATTTTGAAAATTATTTTGTATTAGAAATGTACAAAACTTTTTAGATAAGACTCGTAATTTTGCCGAAATTCGATATTAAACAAAGAATTAACAATTCTAGTTATTTTGTTTTAATTCAAAAATATATTGGTGAAGACTTTCAATGTTTAGGTATATTATTACTATACATGAAGACATTTTTGAAATATTTAGATAAATAGTAATCTGTTGCCTATATATTCCGTATACTTTTTACTGTATGACAAATAGTAAAATAAAATGCTATAATAATTTATTGCAATATATTTATACGAGATTAGCTCTGAGTCTTTTTTTATATGTAATGATTTATTATTAAATTCAAATTTAACATATTCATTAAAGTGACCTATTCAGGTACTCAACTATAGTCAACCACTGTACACCAAAACGGTTACCAACTTGTTCACTATTTTTTTAAACTTCTGAGTGAAAAACAATTATTAAACATAAAATAGAATCCCTAAAAATAGTTTTTTTTTTTTATTAATTAGTTATCGAGGCCTACCTATGATAAAATTGTTATCGACGATAATTTTGTCGACTTGTCGTGCTATATAATTTATTATTCGTACCGTCGGCAGTTTGCCGAAAGTCTCTTATCACAACAATTTTCCCAAAACAAAATACCATTATAAAAAAGATTTTTGTTTGGGGGGGGTGGAAACCCCTTACACCCCCCCGTAACTACGCCACCACTGGTATCTGAAGTAAAATATTAGACATGAAATATTTTATTTTTAGAAGTTGTATATTTTAAAGATTTAATATTATATATTTTTTTTTGATAAAAGAAAAGTGAATACAATTTGAAGAGAAGGGTTTAGACCAAATATTGTTGGATTCTTGGTAGATTTATATGGGGGATGGGGGGGGGGGGGCGCTTGAGTGATTAAACCTAGGGGCGAAAAAATGCTATATCCGCCACTGTCTGTAATGTGAAATTGACTGAAATTCACTTATACTGAATTCAACAACTGATCTGTCAAAGCTCTATCAATTTTCTTTTATTTATAAGTGTTAAGTGTGTTGTACAAATGATGTGTCCATAAAAGAGTGATTATTTTGTGTTGATAAAACTAATTTTAACTGGAAATGAGATGTAGTTACTTATAACTTATTTTGTAAAGTATGTGACAAATATAACTTAAATTGGAGGCAAAATTCAACAAGCTATTATGATTATGCTTTTAATATGCAATGATTTGTAAAATGATTACGCTCATTAATACAAAATGAGTATATAAATGCAATATACAATATGTATCATATGGTGTAGCGCAACATTTTTGATACAATTAGAAGTAACATTTTTAGGTAAGTTTTTGTACCTACCTAATATAACTTTTTGGTAGGTGGGTGGGTGGTATTAACTATTCTTGAACCACCAACTGAAAACGTCGAACCGCCTCTGGTTAGTACAGTATTGTAGCCAAACCCGGATTAAGGATCAATTGGGCCCCGGGACACCATACACTTAGTGGGCCCCCTTTAAAATTTAACTTCAAAATAATTTTATCATTACGTATTAACGACTATATTATTGTATAATTTTTTGCTATACACAAAATATACAGAGTGTGTCTTATGTTATTTTACGTGGATTTTTTTTTAACAATTATGGATCGATAATATGGAATTTTGTTAAAACAAAAAAATACGTCTTTCTTTATTTTTATGACATTTTCAAAATTTTTAAACACGCAGATGCAGGAACCAAGAATAAAATCGATTTTATTTCTTCAAATGGTTACCAGTTATCACTATATTTTTTGATGGACTCTGGTAAAGCTTTTTTTCAGAACATTTTCACAGTCAAATTATCAATTTTGGTCCGCTAGGTTATTAACTATGGTCCTCTAAAGTTTAGTATAATATGCATTAATACTTTTAACTGAAATACCTAATTTACAAGAGCTAAAAAAATTGTTCTTATAACTTCCTTTTTGTATACTTAAATAGTTTAAATCGGTAATCTAAAATACTCAAAAAATAAAAAAACATAAACAAAATTATTGGCAAACATAGTTCATTATTTATAGTAATTTTTCGTGATATAAAATTGAGAACAAATATATTTTATAATTATTATTAATAATAATTTACCTACTTAAATTTTTTTTTGAAAATTGTATTGGACGGGTTAAAAAAAATATATTTTGAGGATAAAGATGGGCCCCAAAAATCAATGGGCCCCGGGACCGTGCCCCTGCCCCCCTTAATCTGGGCTTGATTGTAGCGGACAACGTCTCACTAGTCAGTAGTCACTTCTCTCACTGGACCATATGCGTAAATCTCAAAGGGGCTAAGCCTCCCACCCTCTTCCAATATCCCATTGCCTCTCTCAAAATAAATATACAGTTTTTTGATTATGTAGGATCGAAGCCCCGCTCATATTCATGTTAAAATGTTAGCTTCTCCTCCCCCCCCCACCTCAAATTTGAATTGATTTCCTCCTATGCATTGGACATGTTTTTAATGTTACCGAATAATCTGTTTAGTGGGTATGGTATTGCGTAGATAATCAGAACTCTAATGGAGAGGCGCCTGAAACTTGACAAAAGCGCAACACAACTCGCGCGGTAGAAACTGGTGGTCACCCCGCGGTTACAATTCACGTTTCCTGAAATGCCCGCCAGGGTGAACCGCTTCGCAGTCATCACCGCCGCCACCGCCACCAAGACACCGTGACCGGAACACGGAGAAACCGAGTACCGACGCGCTGTTGCTGCGTAACGCCGTCAATCGGCCACCGTCGTTCGGTCGTTCATCACGTTCGTTCCTACTCGTTGCGGTCATTCGTTTTCGCGCGCTGTCGTCGTTACCACCACTACCATAACCGCGGTGTGGGTACGTCTGCTGTCGAGAAACACAACGTTCTTCCCCCACCACAGTCCGTTACACGGAATTGTACCCGGCGGAGAAAACGTCAACCTTTTATTATTTTATTTCACGCACACGAAAAATTACTACGGATCCCGGACGCGCGTCTGTCCTTTGCGTATTTGTCCTTATTGTTATTATTTTATTTTTTTTCTGCTAAGTACGGTTGTTAAAATTTTATTTTGTTAATTGATTTATAAATGTTTGCTCTCACTTTGACGACAACTTTGTGCGGCACGTGAACATTTCACCTATACGACGGCAGTTGGTACGTATTTTAACGTCGTATAAATGATATAATATTATTATTGGTCTCTGTCGTGTCCCGCGTTACCGTTCAGAGGTCACGCTCGCGTTGGAACAGTGATTTGACGACAACGCCGCCTCCGCTCCGTTACGGACGGGATTGTTGATGGGTGTGTGTCTAGTGACATGCGTTTTATATTTGACAGACATGACTAGATCCACACTCATCCATGTTCCCGGGCCTGTTCGACGGGTGTTTAAAGCGGTAAACATCGCAGAAGACCCACGGCCCACAAGCCAAGTCAGCCCTTTTTGGCGCGCAACAAGTGTGCAGCGTGACAAAGGGACGTGCGCGCGCACTCGTGAGACGCGGTGGCACATACTCTTACACAGGTCACCGTAGTCACCTCGACTGTTCGAGAGGGTAAGTGAAGACTAGTGGGACAACCCTTATCTACTCACCTATCGGTTTGGGTCGTCTTTTAACCAACTACTTTGGTGATATTGTTACCCCTCCACCCACCCACACGGGGATAACATATTTTTTTACCTACCTTAATTCATTATGTTCCTTTATTCTCCGGATCTACCTATGTTTCTAATCGTTTTTGTACGATCCCGCTCCAAATCATTACTGTGGGTTTCCAAAAAATATATATAAAAATGTGAAGGTTAAATTATAGTTTATGATAATAGATTAATGTTGTTACCATTACTTAAGTCTTTAACAGTCTAAAATATTATACAGAGTAATAATATTGTTATAAGCTGACCATTATTCCACAAACTATCTGTAACAGTACCTATTGGCTTTTAATTATATTAAGAATTGTTTTTTTTTTTATTGTTTTCATACAGCCGGAGTTGAAATAAATGTATTAGTACTTAGTACTGTTAGTTTATGTATTGTGTAAAAAATATGGGCTTAGAAAATATATTATTTTGATTAAAGTAAGGTTTTGTAGTTGTAGAGTTTCTGACAACTAGTTGATTCATCCATATTATGTATTATAAAATATAATGTTTTACTAAAGGTAGGCATTCAAAAGACTTGTATAGCAATTTCAACTAATCATATTATGTGAGTTGTTGACACCTCTAACTTGCATAATTTAATGTATGTTAAACTATTTCTTTTTTATTTATATTATTAAATATTTACTTCTAAAATCATTTTTTTATAATATAAATTATAGAATATTTATATTGTATGCTTTTTTTATATATAATATACAAATGTATAATAATGAATGTTTCTGTTCTACAAATTACCATTGTTACTAAAATATTAATAATTGCTTAAATTAGAATTGTAATTATGAAAATAAATTAGGTCTTTGAATTCAAATCGTTAGTTTACTGATCAAAATTAAGAGTTAAGATTTTTTAAATTTTGTCTATTTAATCACTCAATCCTTAAGTATATAATTCAATAATAATATTACTTGCTATTAGAATAGAATAGAATTTAAATTGGAATCCTAAAAATGGGCCTCTAACCTATTATATTATATATGTATATATTTGTCAGCTTAATAGTTATAAGGTTTGTGTTTGTAACAAATTGTATGTACTAACTACATTATAAATGTTTTTTTCGACACTTATATTTCTGAGGTGTATATTTTAAGATTTTACTTTTTAATAATACATCATTCTTTCAATACGTTTTTGAATTAGATCAACAACACGTCAATCCAACATAAATATTTATTATAATAACTATCAAGTGATGTTGAAGAATGAAGACATAATTTACCCTATAATTGACATAATTAACTTTAGTACCTAGAAAATTATTTATTATATTATAGTTGATATTAAAAAAAATATAATAAATTAAATTTAGTTCTAAGTATCTACTTAAACAATTTTATAATCCCTAAGTATTAGTTGTATTATGTTATTATTTCAGAGTTGAATAAGAATTTGTTAATAGAAACTAATTTTATTGTTAGTGAAGACTGAAGAGTATAAAATATATCAATCAATATACTGAACTCTCGAGTACTAGCCTATTTTTGCTGTTTTTTTCAAGGTTACCTATTATTGGGTCAGTCTGTCTAGTGGACCTCTATCTAATTTGTTCTATTTCTTGTTTTTTTTTTTTTTTTATCAAACAATATTCAACAGGTTTTTTAGCCCGAAAACATTTCTGTATATTTCTTATCATGAATACGTGTTTCAATATTCCGAAAATAAAATTTCCCATTTTAAATAATATATACTTATCAAAGGGTAAATCACATATTCACACAATCAATAATAATTATGCTAAACAATAGTGACTCATTTCTTATTGTTATCACTTATCAATAACTATAGTAAGTACTAAATACTAATGGTTATTTTTTATTCCCATAAACAATAATATGTTAAAATGACTACGTCCAATTTTTACGTAGGGAAAATGAGTATGAACGTGTATGATTAAGTCTCGTAATGGGGAGGGTTGATTGTTTTTATCTGAACACAAATGCGGGTGGCACACGGCAACGGTACCGATGGTGGTAGGGAGGTGTTTATAAGCTGGCTTGACTGGTACTTGATTCACATAATCTGGTGTACACCCGCATCGGAAAAACGCTGGTTGCATAGCCTCGTTTTCCCCTTTACTTCCTAAACAATAAATAATTATAGTTACCCGCATGAGAATAAAAATCCCCTAAAAAATGTTAATGACTCGTCGCACAGTCGATTTGGTTTTATATCCCATTAGTCGTCACTCGTCATTACTCATTAGTCAATACCCATTACCCACTTTAGTCGAGGAATTGATTACAATTCAGATAGTTAATAATATTATGTAGGAATGTTATTCCGTATTCGACATGGGTTAAAAAAATATATAGTAATAATAACAGTTAATATTCATCGAGATACTGACAGTTTTTTTACACGTACGTCGAGGATATTTTTTTTACCATTAATGTGATAATTTCACTAAAAAAATGTTTGAAGATCAAGTTGACGTTTAATAAAGACGTAATTAGTGGCATCTGTTCAATTGTTTTTAGCATAAACTATTTATGTCACTTCTTTCAAAGGTGTTTCTCGTTTATTGTTGTCTATTACACTTCCATCATTTATAAGATAATAGTTGTTGAAGTGCTACCGAATAAAATCAATTATTAAACATATTTTTCAATAATCTCGATATTTTGATTTTTAATACAATGATGCCTATAATATATTTAACTTGTTTTAATAACGATTTCTGAATAGGACAATAAATATGTATGTTGTATATAATTTATAAAATCAATGATTTTTGTGCCGTTGTTGCAGTTACTTTTCGTAGTAACTATTGATTATTAATTATTAGTAATTCAATTTAGGTTTTAAAATCTAAAACAAACAAATTTTGACAAGTAATACGCTTTATTTCTCGTTATTTATCGATTTAAAAAAATGCATCATTTTGTTCTAAACTAAATTATAATTAGCCTTATGTTAGTGTGTGTCTTTGATGTAGTTCTTGCGTTCGTCCCCTGACGGAAAAAAAGTGGTACGATGGTGTTTCATGTACTTTAAGATATTTTATCGTGAACACGGGGGAGCCATTTTGAATCGTGTCGTGGCACGGAGATCAAGAAATCCTACAAGCGAGATGAGAAGTTTTTCGTCTACCGTTTGCTTGGTTAGGTTACCCATGTCGTCGGCGGAGCGATGGTAGTCGTGGTACAAATAATCATTAGTGTCGACGGTTACAAAGGGCGTTTTTGTTTTCTCTCTCTCTCTACTTTTTTCGGTGCGTTTTTGTTTTCAGTTGTGAAAGACCATCGGCGGCGTAGAAAAGACGCACACAGACACGGTAGACGCGAGCGAGAGAGAAAAGAGGCGGTGGTGTTGGGTATGACGGAGATGGCCCACGCGCAACTATGTCAAAAAGGGGGGAAAAGACGGCGGCGATTTTAGACAACCGAAATCGGCGGCGTTCGTGCCGAAGACAGCGGTAGGGCAAAAACCGGTTTTCCGTAGGTACGCGCGCGCACACAATTTACTCGGCCACCACCTGGACGTGTGTGTGCTTCTTTCTTGTTTCTGGGCGCCGGAGAAGGGGTGGGCTGACCCAGACAACTTATTCGCCTCCGTTGGCCCGTCGAGCGTCGCATCAGAATATAAAAAAAAAGAAGAGATGTAATAATAAAATATAAAATCTTACATTGTCCGAGAACGAAGAGAGAATATTACGTCGGTGGTATAACGTAACAATAATAATTATTACGGGCGGTGCGCGCCCCTTCTTACTCCCCGCGACTCCCTCGTCCGTTATAATATTATATGCTTGCGTGCACCAATAATAATATTTTCTTGTACGATCCATTCTACCTGCCTGTTTTATTATTATTACACGGGCACAGTAAGAATCATAATAATATCATACGAGTATATGTGGTGAAACGATGAGACGACGGATGGAACGCGACGACATTAGAATATTATGTATAATTATTTATTAATGTCGAGTATACATAATAATATTGTTTACTTTAAAATACGGTTTTTATGTTTTTTGGTGGGGTTTTTTTCTCCCCCGTCGTTATTCCCCTACAATCATTATTAAACTATATTATATATTATTATTTATTAGTTTATTACTACCCAAACGTTGGGAATAATATTTTAAACACAGCAGCGGGTGAATTCAACACGACATTTTCAGAAATCGATGAAAATATCGCCTGCTGTTCAAATACTTCTGCCGCGTAATACGACATCCGTTTGCGCTGCCTTTTTTTACTATTTTTTATAAGTTAAAAGCTTATAACTTATTACTGCTTACTAAAGCTATGTCATTGTTGCATTTGTATGTTTTTGTGGGGTATTAGATACATGCTAACTGCTAAGTAAGCTACAAAAAGACACTATGAAAAAATGTATTAAAAGTTTTTAGTGAAACTTTTGCATATTATGTGATTTTTTAGTTTCAATGGCATATTCCTTAATAACAATTTCTTAGAGGATATTTGATGATCTCATTTAAAAATTCTAAATTAAAATACGTACCGTACATTAATCGAAATTAATTTAAATACTCGTATACTAATTTATGTGTATCTGGTATTCTAGTTTAATTAATTTAGACCGAAATAAATGGTCCTTTTACGGGTTTCCATACATCTTCATACATTAAAAACACTTATAAGTACTGATTACTGGCACATACTATTTTCACAAGGATAAATAATATTATAATCAATAGTATTTTATTTGTTTTTCTTGCGAGTAGTTGATCTTGTAATATTTTTCACTATAAAAATATAAACTACAACTTAATAAAAAATTAAGTTGACAACGCTCATTAAATACGTGTTCTCATTGTCACCCTGAAAACCCTTAAGCCGGGGCTGAATAGAGTGTATTATGTATTTAATTTTTTCACTTTCTACAGTCAATACTACCATATTGGCAATAAACAATTGTCAGATTATTCACGCATTCCCCGAAAGTTCAAAAAAAAAATTTTATTTAATTAAGGCTTCAATTACAAAGATTATTAGCCTAGTATTATTTACAAACTAAAAGTACTTACACAATATTAAAAAAGAGAAAAAGGAACATATGTTATATTCAGGTGTATTACAAATTATTTCTAAACCTATAAGTTCGATAAAATTGAAAATATTGGCGTTGTTGTTTTGATTGAGGGCTTCTTCGAGTGATGAAGAATTTTTAGGAGATGACGTGAGGTAGTGAATTTGTGGCAGTTCGTGATCATGTGTACCTAGTTCGAACATTGCTTAACTAATAATAATATACATTTTATCTTAAAATGATAATCCCTGCTTCATATTCAAAATTCTGATGAGAATAATATTTCAAACAATTTTAAGAATACCGAATATGTTAACATTTAATTTTGACAAAAAATGAATTATTTCTTGCTATATCTACTCGATTTTTTAAACAAACTGAATAGAATTTTAAATGCGGCAGATAATTTAATTTTACTAAAATAAAATGATTGAATAAATGTTTTTGACCTGTTATTGAATTATTATTCAACACAATTGCATTAGTTATTTCAATCATAATTCATATGTATTTTATAATGTATTTTATAAACATTTGCTTTACACATAGATAAAAACTGAAAAACCTTTAAGTAAATGTTTGTACAGTCTTGTAGATATGTTTGCGTAAATTTAATTTTGGTTGGTAATCACATAAAACACAAGGGAAGTAACACTATAAATATATAGACAACTGATATTTCTGTTATTTGCCTTTCTAGTATTTATTCTAATGAACTATTTGTATTAAAATACCTAACATGACTATATATATATATATAGCAAATACAATATCTTTTTAATTACTACGCAATGATAGTTATAATTAGTTTTTAAAAATAAGCGTATGTAAATCATAATTTATCATAATTATTTCAAAAAGGAAATGTTTTAAATGTATTACTTTTTAATAAGGAAAATAAATGATTGTTTATTATTATAATTTATTATTTATTTATCATTATAAAAACCAAAAAAGCTATTGCTTAGTCATTCCACATGATCACATCACCTAAGTATTGATATTAAATTTATTAATATGAGTCCCCCTCACGGCCTCACTAGATATTCATTTTTGTTGATTCAAATTTTGATGTCATTAATCGTTATTATAATGAACTATTTATTAATAAATTAAAATCTCATTACAATTTAAGAGCCATCTTAAAACTTAAACCTTTCGACTTTACCTTCAATCGTCAATCTTCGGATTGACATTTTATTCTCCGTTTTAATTTTATAAATCAAAAGTTATCAATTAAACTAGTTATATTATAATTACATTTTATAATGTGTTATACGAATACGAGTAGATATATTATATTATTTGTCGACTGTCAAAGTGTCAAGTACCTATCTACGGACTCAAGAATATTGGGTTTAATTATTACCAGGTACATTAACTGCACCAACGTATGTAAATAAATTAAGCAGTATTAACTTTATAAGTTATAAAAATATTTATTTGATAATTTTACTTTAGTAAAATTATATTATCTACCACATTTTAAATTCTGTTCAGTTCGTTTTAAAAATCGAGTAGATATAGCTATTTTTAGTATTGAAATGAAATAGTATTCATTTTTTGTCAAAACTAAATATTAACATATTCAGTATTCTAAAAATTATTTGAAAAAATATACTGATCAGAGTTTTGAATATGAAGCAGGGATTATCATTTTAAGATAAAATGTTTATCATTATTAGTTAACCAATGTTTGAACTACATAATCATGTAACATCATATAATCTTCTAACACCATAATCATGAACTGCCCCAAATTCGCTTTCTCACGTCATCTGCTCAAAAATTCTTCATCACTCGAAGATAAATAAAATAATTATTATTTTTATTAATATACTAATGTATAATATAAAACTATCATAATGTATTTATTTTTAAAGTTTAAACACATGACAAATGTTGTATTTAGTTGTAAAAAAAATTGATCAACTTAAACGTGTAGCATAGCAGTTGGTATTTTTAAATAAATAATTAACATTTTAGATTCTGAGTGGAACGATGAATGTATTGATTTTACAATGATGTGTGTTTTTTTTTAATTTTTTTTAATTTTTGTGTTTGTGTACACGATAAGTAGTCGAAATAATGCTTCGATTTTCAACTTCGGTATCTTGTTCGATTGGAAAGTGAATATCGTTGGTGCATTGGGGAGGTCAAAATTTAAAATTTCCAGTAATTTTCAAAAGCGCCGTGAAAAACAAAAGAAAAATTAAGGAAAAACGGGAATTTTTACGCAAAATCGATTTTTCACAAAATTGAATTTGGTTTTTGGTGTAACTTTAAAACAAATGACCGTAGATACATGAAATTTTCAATGGTTGTTTATATTTCCATTTTCTATACACGATAACATTTTCAAAATATTTTGATTTGTTTTTCGAAAAACTTCTTTCCACATCTGCTGACACAATTAGTGCATATTGAAAGAAGAAATATCTTCTGGTGACAACTCTGCAAGGTCTTCATCATCGTTTATTATTTCTCCGCTAATAATTCCAGAAATTTTTTTTATTTGTGATGATCCGGGATTTTTTGATAATACTTCCGATAGTGTAACTTGAGCAAATTCAATACCTCGTCCTCCTTCACTCAATTTATTTTCAACATTTTGAACAAGTTCTAGACTTTTTACAAGATTAACACCCTATTTTTCTTAACACGTGATGGTGTCTGTTATGCATTGGAAATTTGATAGAATTATTGAAAGTTCATTTTTGATCGAGGTATCATTAAATAATTGTTATTACTTATTTGTTAATTGTCAATAAGTTATTAGTTATTACTATGCTCTATGGTTATCCTAATGAATTAATGATTTAAGATTTATGATTTGTATATACATTTTATTCAATTATTTGTTTATAACTCAGTATTGAGTGACTTCTAGTTTCTACAATTCTAACTACATAACAATTACAATCATTATATTAATTGTTTAGCTTTAGTTAACAGTTTATTATTATTAACTATAAGTCCTATTACAACATTGACTATTGATATTTAGTGACAATTTAAAACAGTAACTAAAAAAAATTAAAATCTTAAAATTTCTAGATATAAACACTAAAAATCTATTAAAAAATTACCACAATAAATAATAGTACAGTACAAAATAATTGACTTCGGTTACAAAAAATAATTTGAATATCAATTAATCAAAGCTCGTAGATTACATAATAATACAGGATTAGGGTAATACATATATTATATTAACTTTTTTCGTGTGTAAACCTGGTTTACAGTGATTTTTTTACACTTAAAAACTTAGTTAAAAATGTATAATACGATTTATTTATATACGAATACTTTTAACTATCAATTATTTAAAACTAACGATTAGGTAGTCAATCAGGTATTCAGATTTCAGGTTATAAGTACAACAGCGAAGCAAAGGTATTTATTTCACATTTTCACAATCATAATTTTGTCTTTCAATAAACATTGTTAATTATTGAGGACAGTAAAAAATACGTTCATATTTGTTTAGATCGAAAATTCAACATTACAGTTTTCTACTAGTGTTTAAGAAAGGTAATTTTTTTTGGTAAATCAATTTGGATAACTAAAATTATATGAATAAAAATATAAAATAATAAATATTCTAATAGGTGCCCTTCCAAAATAAGCACATCACATCACGTCATCTCTTACCGCAGTGGCCAGCAGTCACAGCTTGCCAGTTGCCTGTAATCCAACTTACAATTTATACGTTGTGCTATAGACGTTATAGTTTAACATAATTGTTATCACTTATCATTGTGTTGTTGACTTTTAAATAAGTACAGATTCGATATAGATTTTTAGAACATAAACTATGTACAAAGTATTTTTATTTTAAATTTATTTGTTCCATGTTGATGCATAATACTTAGTTATAATTTTCGTGGCATGAATTATGATAAAATTATTACAAAATAAAAATTAATAGGTACGGACTTGAATATAATTTACATACGGCGGTTTAAGAAATAATAAAATTGGTCATACACTTGTATATTACATTATTACCAAATACCATTAGTATTCAGTTCAATTATCAAACGATTTGTTCGCAGACTACATTATTACGTATTACATTTTCATTCGTGACGACATGACGTAAAGGGAGGATAATCCCTTTCAAAATAAATATTCAACTCGTTTATAACAATATTTATTTTTTCAATGTACCTAAATGCCTTAAACATTAAAACATAAATATTTTTTCATAAAATGTGTATAAAATTATGTAGGTAAGTATACACAGACATAACGTACAGATATACAAATATTACAAAAAAACTTTCAAAATTTTGATATTTGACCAAAAAGAATAATATTTGTCGAAAAAGTAAAAAAAAAATAGTTAATAATGAATTTTTTTACATTATTCTTATATTTTATTTATCCAATTCTTAAAATTATTAAATTATTTGAATAATCGCCAAGTAAATTATGTGAATCGAGGAAAAAAAACACAGTAAAAAAGGTCCCACACTAGGAAAAAGTAAATTAACTAATTGTCATCTGACTATCACTAGACTTTTTTTACTAGTGCTTTTTTATCAGAACTTTTGTTTCCGATTACCAAAAGGGCAAAATATATATCTAAATGTTTCTTCTTATTTTAATTCAATATGTATACGTTATACCTACTATATCCTTCCCAACAAATTTTAGACTTTAATTTATTTAAATTGATAATATGTACTGATAATATGTAAAATTAAAAAATTGTATATACTTATACCTTTAGTTTTAGAAGGTAATGAACTTCTAAAAATTTCAAATTACTTTCACAAATCACAATGAAACTAAACGTCTTGTAAAGATGTAAAGCAGGTAATGTTTATTCTTGTTCACATATTTTAGATTTTAAAGTATAAATACAATTCTAAACCTAATAAAACCACTGATAAAAGATAAAATTATAGGATAGAAAAATAGGACTATACAGAGTGTATAGGCAATAGGTATAGAGAAGGTATGTACTAAGCACGGATATAGATACTATCTATATCCGTGGTACTAAGTACTTACTAAAAATAAATGAACTTAGAAAAATTTTAAATAATATTATTTCTGTAATGGGTTTTTTCCTGTGACTTCGAATGTTATCGAATACCATAATTTATATTTATATAATATTATAATGTTTATTAATTTCATGTCCGTGTACTAACTATAGTCTTATCTGAGAACCTATGTATACATTAATTATTTCGTCATTTGTCATTAAACTTAGATATTACCAAATAGTGGTAATATGATAAAAGCATTTTTATTTTGCATTTAACATAAATACTTAAAATTGTATGTACTAATATTAGGTTGAATGGCCGTCATAATATGCTTCGCACATATTATTATTGTATCCTTTCAAATAATTTCTTCGGCCCGTATATAAGTCGTCCGTATTACTGTATTAGTGCCGGGCCACACTATCCGTTTAAAATAATGCCGCCGCGTATAGATGGTATAATAATAAAAAAGTGGGTAAGTGGATTTCGCTCTGCTGTACAGTAGTTACAAGTGGTCACTGTATAATGGATGGTATTAATTTGA
>NC_042495.1:56505143-56522331 GCF_005508785.2 Acyrthosiphon pisum
CTAAGATAAACATTCAGTCAAAATTTCATGTATCTACGGTAATTTTTTTTAAAGTTACACCAAAAACCAAATTCAATTTTGTGAAAAATCGATTTTGCGTAAAAATTCCCGTTTTTCCTTAATTTTTCTTTTGTTTTTCCCGGCGCTTTTGAAAACCACTGGAAAATTTAAATTTTGACCTCCCCAATGCACCAACGATATTCACTTTCTGATCGAACAAGATACTGAAGTTGAAAATCGTAGCATTATTTCGACTACTTATCGTGTACACAGACACAAAAAAAATAAAAAAATAAAAAAATAAAAAAATAAAAAAAAATAAAAAAACACACATCATTGTAAAATCAATACATTCATCGTTCCACTCAGAATCTAAAAATCAGCAATTAAATTATAAAGGTTTCCGTGTCTAAAAGAACGTTTTACTAATATCGTTCATCGTCCATCAATATTGGTTCGAAAATGTATTTGGCTCATCTCTTGTAATATATTAATTTATCGTCTTTGATCACTGTATGATAATAATATTATATTATGTAGTAGGTATATAATATTGTGTACCTACACATATCTTACTATACTGGCACGGAGACGGTGCATATACATACAATATGTGTGTGGCTCCGAAGGTGTGCATTTTTACGTGTGTCTGTGCGTGTACCGTGTAGTATATTTATATAATATTATTATATTGTATACCATTTATACGGCAACGGTCTTGGGCCTTCGCCGTAGGACGAAAGAATGTTATTTGCAGCTGTCCTTTATTCGACGGAGGGTTGTCGAGTTTCCCTTTTGGTGGTCATATAATAATAATAATAAAGAAACTATTTTTTTCCTCTTCTTTTCTTTCTTCTCGAGCCCGCGGTTCGCAGTTGAGGGAGGGGTTGTAAACCAGAACGAGCCGTTTTGACGAGGGTTCTAATATATCGGTTTCCTTTTACCATGTACGTACCAGCACATTGTCTACCTGGACCTAAGAAACCTTCTGAAAAATACCTACAATTCTGCCAACCTAATAAAAATACGTTTGTCTTTATGTTATAACACTCTGTCCGTCTAAATTCAAAAGATAGGTATAATAATATCATTATAATGCTCCAAGAAATAATATAATTTTGATGTTTCTATGTGTAAGGTATTATCTCCCATTTTCGATTGAATACAATATTTTACTATACTTCATAACATTATTATAATATATAGGTATTTTTATTTTATATACTATAATATATTATATATATAATATTATTTACTCGGTTTTGAATGAACGGATAACTTTAATCTAAAAACAATTATTATTGCTGCTTTATGTACAACAGTCACAATGGTACTGGTACAAACTCAAATGGTGCATAGTCTTTTTCAATACACAGTAGGTACACACAATTATATTATATAATTTTAGTTTGACAGAATTCATACTCGAGTGAATATTGTTTTAGTGTAAAAACATATTTTATGTTTCTATGCTGTAAACATATGTATCATATTATGTATGATAATAATACATATGATATGTATTATTATTATGTATGATATTACTATATAACAAAATAATTATTAATAATTATATAATATATAATAAAACATAAAACGAATTAATATAATATAATATTGTAATCATTAAAATGATCATTATAAATAGTTGTAAGGTAAATAATTGTACCTATGTTATTTTAAATTGTATACCTTTGTATAATTTTTGTATACAGTTGTAATTGTTGAGCTATAATAATTAAATAAGTAGAAAGCAAAAAAAAGGAAAGAAAAAAAAGAACATTAAATTAATTCATAACGTGTACATAATTTTTAGTCAATCTAGGAAAAAAGGCCCGAAATAAAAATATGGTAAAAAAAGCCCTAGCTATAGGAAAAAAGCCTCTTACTGACAAACACTTAACATTCAATGATAATGCTCTAAATATTCAAAATTTCCATTAATTTGTTCTATAAACTATCAGAATTATTGATCAATAATTAACACTGTTTTTAAGGTCCGTTACCCCAGTACCACCAAACTAAAAATCACAGCATAGTGTATATATTATATCATATTATTTAATAACAATAGGTAAGTACACCAAACATTATTTTTCATTAGTCATATCAAATATTTATGTAATTGTATATAATATAGTTAAAACTTTGGAAACCAATAAATGAAAATAATGGAAATCATATGAAATATAAATAAAAATATAAAATAATATGAAAATAGACAATAATATATTAAAAATATAGTACCTACCTAAGTTACTAAGTTAAGTTGTTAGATATAATTGCACTTAATTTATTATACACTACTATTAATCATAAAGAAAATAATAACATCTAGTAATTAGTATAATACTATAATATAATATCAAAAAATAACTAATAATTAATAATAAACTAATTAAAGGTAATTTTTCCGGGGCTTTATATTCCTATAGTGGGGCTTTTTTACCCCAGAATATTTTTTGCTAATACCATTTTTGTCAATCATTAAAATCTAATTTTTAATCGGTAGTTATTTATAGTAATTAATATTTAAAGTTTTGATAAGTTTGATAAATATGCTGGTGCGAGCTCTAAAGTTATTTTTTAAATAAATTGTTATCCGAAAAATGGTATAGGTTATAGATATTTGTGAAATACTTTCTACTATACACTACTGTCGTAATCGTATGATCAGGGCCGGACTGGGAGGTAAACAGCCCAGTATTCTATACAACTAAACTGCCCAAACCCCTTTATAACAGCTTATTTATGAATACCTACTTTTTCGGGTATAAATTATAAATAGACAATAGCCAATAAGTTATAATGTTATACATTTTATAAGAATCATAAATATATAATCCTTTTAATATTTTTGATGTTTGTTCACTATTGTTTTTATCGTTTATTTCATTGTCACAATTCATACTCTTATTAAACCAAAATCATCTTCATCAGTTTCAGAATCATCGCGTTATTATAGTCATTACTTTTAATATAAACTTTATATAAATGTTATCTGTTCTCTTTTTCAACAAATCTACAATATTTTAATCAATATTTGCAAATGGTTCAATAATTGTAGCTTAGCAATTACTTTCTGGTGGTCATTGTACCAACCAAATCAGATAAAGAGTTAAAACATTTTTCTGGATAAAACTGATTTTTAAAATTGTTGCTTAAGGAATTATACACTATAGGTACAACATACCTAATATGCTCATACAATTATTATTATTATAAACTTATGGTTCAACTATGAACTTATTGTAGCATTGTAACAACCATAGCAGTGTTTTTCGTATGTTTCGTATAACAACAATTTAAATAAATTTATTAGAAACATCTTTTGAAAATTTAGCATGGGGCCGCTTCATATTGGGCCGAAGTTTGTCGGCCAAACTGTATGAAAACTCCATTACAAAATGAAAGCCTACTCTTCTAACTACAATATTTTGTCCATTTATTGTGCGCACTGTGCACTAAAATGTTTAATATATTTCTGTAATCTGTCTTGGTTGGTGAGGAGTACAAAAAAGTGTGATTAACATTTTCTTTTAAAACTGAACATCAATATTTTTTGGGTAAAAACCAATACCTCCTCGGTCCTCCACCCCTTAAGGTACGCCACTGGGGCCGATATTTAAATATTGGGGCTGTTTCAAATATTTTTTGCTCGACTATTTTTTTAGGACTTCGGCGCCACTGTCAATACTTATATTTGTAAAACAACACACTAACATAAAAACGTAAACGTACTTCACTATTATAACGTTATTGCGACGCCCAGACAGTGCCAAGTTTCAAGTTATTTGAGTAGGTATATATGACTTAAACTGAACTGTACAATATTTCGTATAAAATCAACGTAAATACAATTTGTCTCCAAGGGCCCACTATTGTGTTATCCAGGCTTGAACTTGTGCCTATAAAATATAGGTACTATAATTTCTCATAGATTAAAAAAAACGAAATCCGTTTTGCTAGAATATTGAAGCTGTATACACAATTATTTCATAAGTCTTGGCGCATTTATGACATTCGTATAGAAAATGTATATACAAACTACCGAGTTAGTTTTAACTATATATTTAATATTGCCCGTCTATATTCCGTCTATATTCAGTGTTGGGGAAGTTACTTATTTTGGGTAATTAAATTACATTACTAATTAGTAATTACTAATCAAAATTGTAACTAAATTATTTTTGAGTTACTTTTTTTTTTCATTTTGTCAAGTTACATTACTTTTGAGTTTTAAAAGTAACTCAATTACAATAGAAGTTACTTTTTTTTTCATATCACTGGAGCTTAATAACTATTTTGTCTATACACAAACTATATAATGACAATCGACAATATGAAATGATATGATCCGGCTGCAGGCGACCGCGGTGAAACAACACAGAGTAAAGATAACAATTCCATTCTAAAAATAACATTTTATCGTCAAATAGTCAATAGCTATAATAACAAAAGTATTTTAGTATCACACGTTCAGAAAATTCTACTTATAAATTATAATAATTAGGTATATGATATATTTTAATATTTACACTCATTATCAATACCTACGTTCTAGAAATGTATTAATCCAAAAAAAAGTAACGAGTAATTTAGTAAAAATTACTACAAAAAAGTAACTTAAATTACCATAAAATTACTTAAAAAGTAATTTCGTTACAGTAACTTGGAACTTAAGTTAAGTTACTCCCCAACACTGTCTATATTTATAAACTACTCATCTAAATGAAAAAATCACTTTTCATGAATTTTTCACTCGGTAATGCAATATATAGTATATTATAATATAATATAATGACGTGTACCTAAGTAGGTAAAAACGATAAACGAATATATTTTCATTAACTTGTAATTACAGATATAATGATATTAAATATTGTTGATGTAGATGCAATTATTTACCATAGCTACTGTAAGTTGTACACTTTATATTTTTGTAAATATAATGAATGTATCTAATGCAGCCTGCAGGGGTTTTAAATAACAATATCATATTTCACAATTTGACCACAGCATAAAATATATTCGAATCTCATCCATTGTTTCCTAACAATGCATTTTAAATCTTAACATTTAAAGTATCAATTTTTTGCACGATGTATTCCTATTTCTATATTATTACGTATACTTACTTGCTACCGACTAAACGTGACTTTATAGACTGATTACACTGTTGAAAATCACTAACTATAAGTCACCAAACTACTAAGATTCCCGAATTAATACGTACGGATTTATGGCTAATACTTAATTTGCATATTTTTCTTACAAAATCTATATTATTATCTCGGTGTTGAGTTTTATTAAGTTCATTACATAAAAATGTTTTTGAAAACCGATCAAATCTTGTCCACTTTAATATGTGTTATGTAACGTGAGTAACGGTGGCTATTTGCAGGTTACAATGCTTCATACATGATACCTACATAATATCATATTTTATAACATTTAACAATGTTATTAGACATAGTAAACGTGTTACAGGTAGGTCGTAGGTACTGGAATATTACATATAATATGTAAAAAGTTAATTTATAATATCAATAGTGTACGATAATCCTACCTATATTGTATACTATAATATTATGTTTATGTATAATTTGACCTTATATTATTCGATAGCCATTACTAGCTAGTGCATTAATTATTGTCCATTTAAAAACGTAAGTGTGATTTTGTTGAAAATCGTTGTTGTTGAATAGTATGCTAACACTTGACAAAGAATAATAAATTGTATAACTTAACAATTTTGAGCCAATTGCAGACATTATACGAGTAATACGCGTGTTAATGCTGCAGTTTTCTAACAATAAATTAACATTAGGCATTCATTTAAAATATATATCATATAAATTTAATACTTAACTGTTTGGCTATATTGGCCACTTTGTATTGTAAATATTTACGTATACAGATATAATATAGTACATTGTACATTTATGTTTACTATTGAAAAACTACTGAATACTAAATAGCATTCTACAAATAAATAGGTAGGTAATAAACTAATAACTATAGGTAATAATATATTATAATATTATGGAACTAAGTTGTTAAAAAACTATACATGTTCCATATAGTTAACTATCAGGATTTGTTGAATTTCTTGTTATTAAATAATTGATGAAAAATAAAAATTAATAGTAGTTAAATAGTAAACTGTATTTTGTACTTTTATAGATTATTCCTCAACTAATAATATTTATTGACTATTGTTGATACACTTTAGTAGTATAATTGTATATTTTAAATTTCATGTGAGATATAAGGTATACATAAAAATATATTTTTATTTATAAAAATGTATAAAATGTTAAATTTTGTAGTTTAAATAAAATAGAGGTATCTAGTTCACTTGAAATTTTATCGAACTATTTATTATAATTTATAAGAAATAGCCAATACATACTTACACCATATTTTGTTCATATTATAAACAGATTTTTCATAAACTTTATGAAAATAGTATATCTGGACTCTGGAGTCTATCTCGTTTTGTGCATAATATTATTTTTATATTATATTTTACATTTTTATATATGCTGATCTTTTGGTGACAGGTTATCCTATCTTACCTATCTTTTATAATATCATCAAAATTATTAAATAGCCAGTAAAAACGTATTTCCTGTTCTATCATAATGTAAATATTTCCACTTTAATAAATACAAAATTATAAAACTATGCTTTTGGCGTTTGTGCCATTTTAAGTTGTGGTGTTACCAAGTCAACTCGAATATACGGAATAGTATAGTGATGTACAAAACTACGATGATTAAATATTAAAACATTTTGTTTTATTCCACAAATTATAATAAAGTGATAAGTGAATCGTGAAATATATTCAACATTTGATAGACGTAGTAAAAGTAATAACACAATAAATTATTTGTATGAAAATATACCTATAATCTATGTGGTATATACCTATGTATTTTAAAATAATTCAGAAGTCTTAATTTTGGATCGTATATTGTATATCATTGATAGTTTACAATTAAACAGTGAACAGTGAACTGCAAACAGTTATTTTAAGTATTGACTTGATCAATTAATTTCACTGTTAGGTTAAAATTGGAGATACATATAATTTATATTTATATAACAAATAATAGCACTCAAACTCATGGACGTAGTATGAAAACAAATTTAAATTATTGACCCCTTGGTATACTAACACATTATATATATTGTGACTGTAGTCTGTGACTCGTGTCGTTGTTAACATAATATAATATAATAATATATATTGTATGCGTGTGTGTATAAAAAAAACAATTAACAGTCCAGACACTCGGAAATAAACGAACTCCATTGTAAGCATTGTATTATGATTATTATTATTATTATTTGAATTTTATTATTATTATTATTATTATTATCTATATGACATTATAATATTATATACACTACATATTATAATATTATTATGTATACACAAGCAACTAGCACAAGCATGCAGCACAACGCCTACAGCACGGTTTCTCGTCGCGGCATTGATTCAAACAGAAAAAATTCAAAACGGATCTTCAAATCACGCGTGAAATGTGTTCACTGTTGTGTACATTTACACTGCAGTATATAATTTGGCGTATAAGCAAAAAAATTGTGACTAACGCACGCGATAATATTTGTAGTTAAATCGCGACGACGCATACTTATAAATGTATAATATAATAATGTAATACAACAAATTAATTTCGTAAGGCGAACAGCGTTATTACAACATATGTAAAAAAATGTATAACCGTTCGCCCCGTAGACAATTATTGCTCAGTATACACTTTATTATTATTATTTGTAATCGTATAATATAGAGTAAAATAATAGAATAATGTACAAATAATTCTAATAATAATTTAACTACCCACGCGAATGATCCCATGTTCATTGCACCGAATAATTTATACAAAATGGTGACACAACTACACAAGGCCGTACTCAGAACAATTTTTTTGTTATCAAAGTCGTCCTAATCGACAAGACGAAATATTTTTATTATAACATGGAAACTGAGCTGCAGTAGTAAGAGTGTGCGAGTGCGACCATTAGGACGATAAGTAGAAAAGAGCGTCGCGACAAACCCAGTCTACAAATAATGTAGATTTAATGACGTTTCGGCTGCAGCCGACGCCGAGACACATACTTTTAAATACGAAAATAATACTACCTGTTGTAATAATATTGATTAATAATATAATATTATATTGATATTATTATTTATTTGTCTTCCATACGTGTTACGTCGCCACGTCGGCATAATTATTATTTACAAACATAATTAACCGAAAAATAACGAGTCCACTTGCCATATTGTAATCGTGAATGCGGCTAATAAATACGATAATTCTACGTCATACACTAGTTATAACTTTTCGTATTGGTTTCATTGGTGTCAATATGACAAACAATATGCGTGTCTGTTTCATCGTTATGACATTATTAAATCTTATCTAATAATATATTGTGTAGTAACTAGACAGTATTATTATAGAACTGCACACTTTTGATTATTCACTCATCAGGTTTTCGCAGCAGCTGGAGTAGCGTTTGACCGAAAGAAGTCGTCATGTCGTTATAGATACTCGACAAATTTTTAATTTATGCTGTCGCTCGATCGGTGATTATCTTTTCTAATCAATACGTACTTTAAGAGGACGTTACACGGACATATTATATTGTTACCACTTACCTCCGTCTTTCAAGTTGCGTAACATGGCAAATTTTACGCTCAGCAGATCACGTTTAAATCTGTTAGTTTAAAAATTAGAGTGAATTTACCTATAATAAAATTTAAATATATCTAATACCTAGGATTATGTTATATTTCAATTTTAAAGCGAGTTATGAGTATTTTAAGATATACAAACAATTTACAATTTTAAAATACTCAGATATCGCTTTAAAATTAAAATATAACAAAAAGCCTATGAGATGCCCTACTAGCCTTAGATTGTTATCTTATCTTTACATTTTACAAGAGGTAAATTCACTCTAATTTTTAAACTAACAGAGTTAAACGTGATCTGCGGAGCGCGAAATTTGTTATGTATACGCACTTGTAAGACGGAGACAACAAATGTCCGTGTAACGTCCTCCTAAGTCAGTTATTATATTGTTTCAACCACCTAAACAGCTAGATTACACTATGTACGATTTGTCGACAGAAAAATATGTAACTGGGTAAATACTACAATTTATTGATTATTTGCCTTATAATATTACTTCTAATTTCTATGTACGATCAACTATTTTTAAAACCATTAACTGCTTGCTGTTTTGTTATTTTTGGTTCATTCTGAAATAATCATATAAATTTATCATTAATTATATTTTTTCAAGGATTAATAGTGGTTTTTGTTTTTTATGGTTTTGCGAACAAAATAAAAATATAATTTTATAATATCTATTAATGATTAGTGATTAGAATGATTAGCACATAATGTAATGTATTACGTAGGTGCAATAGTACAAAACTATCTTGCCATTGTTTTTAAACTAATTATATTATTAGAAAGACGCCTAGCTGGACTAACGCACTCTAAAAATGGTTTTAGAACAAAATATATTGGTACCTATTTGTAAAAATAATAAACTAAAATATATACAACCATGGATATTAAAAAAAAATGGTTTTTGTAGCTTATGGACTTATCATTAAAAGTTTTCTCGTATAGATATATACATTTTTAATTTGGATTACCTACCGAACATTAATTATATAAGTATTTATATAAATTGTATTTCTGTAGACTGAACATCACATTTTTTGGAACGCATAGAATATAATTGCTCCATAATTTTCTAATTTTCATAATGGTGGTAACAATATGCCTATATGCAAATGATTTGTGCAATTATACATTTTTAAATTCTGAGCGGAGCGAGGAAGTTATTGGTTTTACAATGGTGTTTATTTTTTTTTTATATCCTGTATACAACATTTCTACCAGAAAGAGCCGGCGCGTGTGATTTCAAATGCCCTCTGGTTGTTTAAGACGATACTAATATACTATGCACACAGATTTCAAATATCAACATTCCAAAACTTCATAAGGACCTATTATCGGTCAGCTTCATTAGTCAGTACTCAGTTGCGCAAAGTAAGCGGTTCACAACACTACATGCTGAATGACCATCATAACAGACGCAGATTCCTACGTGGTCGTCCTCGCAATGTCTTAGATTAGCTTGTTAGTTGTTTTCCAAATTAATTATTGTCTAAATCTAGAAATAAAATACATCATAATATGATATTATATATTATATTATAATTAAAATTGTAAATAATGTAAATTTTGCAAACCTATAAATGTTAATTATCCAGTGATCCAAATACTCAACCATTGTACGCAAACAATACAGACAGGCACCAACGTTAAAAATTGTAAATTTATATAGGTATCTAAATTTAATTGATTAATTCGGGAAAACTTATTATAAGAATAAAAAAAAAAGTAATCATAATTGAAATAAAGAGGATGTCAGTGCACTATTCGTTTTCTCTCTCTGGCCTACGCGCAACATGGACAAAACGCATTTACGCAAAATCATTTTTTCTATGCGTTTAAGTAATCTTAGAGTAAAGTCACCAATTACAAAAAAGATAGAGAATAACATTTTTGAGGGAATGATATATCGATTTTATATTTTATTATTATTTGACTTTGTATTCGACTTTCAAAATAAACAAAACATTTTTGTAAATTTAAATGATGTTTAAATTGTTTTGAGACAATATTTAGACAAATCGATATGTTTCAGAGAGAGAAAACAAATAGGGCACTGACACACTCTTAACGGCAGATTGTTACCTACCAAGCAAGTTTCATTCTAAACGACACTTAATATATTTTTTAATATTGACAAAAATTAGGAAATGTACTCATTATTATATTATTGGAAATGTAAAATATATTTAACTCAAATCTCAATAACGTAGGTAGGTAGGTACTAGAGATGTAAGCTTGAAAATTTTCAATTGAAAATTTTTTTTTTTCGTTGAAAATTTCCAAAAATTTTCAACTTTCTTTGAAAACTTGAAAATTTTGAAAATTTGTTTTTTTTTTATACTTTTCTTAAATTAATTAATTTTTAAGTTTAAATATATTTAAATACTTTATAAAATTACTGTTTCATTTTTATTTGCATTGTAACAAGTATAATGTCAGAGTCAAACAAAACACTTATAGTAAAAAAAATATAATTTGGGTAAAATTGAGGAAGTGACTGAAATAATACATTTTTGGTCCCAGGTAGAAAGGGCTTATACCAATTTAATTAACTTTTCAAGACAGCCGTTTGAAAGTTTGAAAATTCCTACTTGTAAGTTCATTATATCCATACATGTATAAGGTATTTTTATATTAAATATATTATATTCTTAATGCATGTAACCATTAAAATTCTTGTTACTATCAATATTTAACGAGATAACTGTAGTTATGCCCTTTTGATTTCACTTTTTCTGACTTATGCCATTTTTTCCCACGACTTATGCCTTTTTGATTTCACTTTTTCTGACTTAAACTCTATTTGTCTACGACTTGTCTATGTCTTTTTGATTTCACTTATTTTGACTTATGTCTTTTGGTCCAGGCATAAGTCATCATACGAATTTTCTACCAACGTAGAATTGTAGAAACAGTTATGTTTAGATACGCCCTATTTATTTCTTCAATGATATGAGTACCTAATATTCGTCACTGACTTATGCCAAATGTACCAAAAAAATAAGCAAAAATTAAGCTTTACATCTGCGGAAGAAAAAATGTTGTGAAAAATTGACTTAAGCCCTTTCTACCCGGGAAATACCTCCGTTAAAAATTGAAAAATCAATAATTGTAACAAAACGATTATACACTCATAATTTATATTGAAGTAAAAATACAACATTATATTAAAATGGGTAAATACTAAATACTAATAAAAGTACATATTTTAAAATATAATTATGAAGGTTTAATATACTACAACTATTTAATATCAAAAGATTTATTTGATAAGAAATTAATATGATAAATTATAAAATTTTCAAGATTTTGAAAATTTTGAAAATTTTGATGAAAATTTACATCATTAGTAGGTACAATTCATCGAAATCATATAAATTTTTATTAAAACGATTACAAATAAAAAATGTAGCTATATCAATGGATAACACTATATGATATATAGTGTTTAGTGCATACTACCTAATGTTGTTTATCTATAATTTGTCTTAAGTTAATTTTCAGAATATTATAATAATGCTGTAACGCTTGAAGTTATTATATTATTTTTTTAGCCATGGTTAAGGTTTTATTGAAGTATATCTACCTAAGTTTCTATAGCCAATTAACAACATTTTCACATATAATTTCCATTTGATTAATAGTAAGAATGTTTATGTATAAAAAATGATACACGGTTAAATTCAATTGAAATACCTACTAACAATTAAAAGTGTTTTAAAAACAAATTATTAGAATATTAATTTCTCGTTTGATTGATTTTCAGAATTTAAAATATTTATTAAATTCATTAAATGGTTTAATGATTTTAAGGTTTAATTTATACCTACAGTTTTATTTTAGTTAGAAAAAAGTTTACAACGTTAACAATATTTATAAGCAATTACAACCATTATTATGGATTTACTTTTTTAATGTTTAAAATTATATTTAAACGTTTTTACACGAATGCCATCAATATTTTGACTTTCAGATTTATTTTATGTACTCAAATTGTTTTTAGAATTTAGAATAGAATACTCGAAACAAAAAAATTATAAAAGTTTCGTTTCCTTACAAAATTAAATTAAATCATCATGCGCTATAGTCAATAACGCATTAATATAGACAAATAAAATACCTCAACGCTTAAAAACGATTCATTATTTTGTCCTAATTATAACAGTCAATACATAATGTATTAACTAAATCATTATTATATTATCCATTTAACCATTGCTGCAGGGAATTGAAATTATTAATTTTTATCTTAAGTAGTTTGTGAATAATACAGTATTAAGTATTAACATAGCCATATTGTTAACTTAAGATTAATTAAATAGAAATTAAATAATTCTTCTAAACTTCTAAAATGGTAAACTCAAAGGTATATTAACAAATTTAATATAACATATTAGCTATTAGATACCTATACAGCTTATAATTATTAATATAATATTTATAGTACCTACTATAGGCGCGCGTACACTAACTATAGGTAAAGCTTTATTGGCATATTGCTATTAAATCGATACCGTTAGAAGTATTGTAGGTAATTATTTTAAAATCGTATACATTCCTCTAGTGATTAAACTCGTAAAAAAAAAGTGATAATGCATGGTTACATAATATTATTAATGCAACAAAAAAGACTACAGCAGTACAGTCTATAAAATAATATATGCTCACGCGTGTGTATTTATCTGTTGGACGAAAATGTTTATAAAATATATTTATATTTACCTACTCCAAAGTGGCCAAGTCTAGGTCTATCATCATCCCAAAGGGACCGAGCGGGCGTGTGAATCAACGGCCCCTCCGACAGAAGTCGTATGGCACGCGTGTACGTAATATACTTGGGTGTTTTATTATAATGTTTAATACATAATTAATAATTATTATACCACCACGATGTGGGTCCCTCATTGTCCGGGTGTATGCACATGCTATACATAAAGTGAAAACAGCGCCCGCTTGTAGGGATCGTGCCAAAATCGATTACGCGTAACCTCCGAGCTTTGGATCAAAATACATATATTGATCTACAAATAACAATATTAATAATAATAATAATAATTGGTTTGGATCTCAATTCTCAGGGTTTATACTTAGTAGCCTGACTCGGTGGGAGTGTGGGACACCCCGAGTGCTATAATAATATGATGTCGTATAGGTATGGTATACAGCTACGGTATGTGGTATTTGCGGTATTAACCGGCTTAACGACGAAAAGTTAACAAAATGCGGGTTCTACAACGTGAACTCGTTTTGAAATATCGCCTGTCCGTCAAAAATATTCTTTCATCACACATTCATACTTAACACAAGATAATAACACTAAAGTTCGTTATTTTGACATAGTGGCATAGTTTGTTTCTCTTCGCGCGAGTAAATAAAGGCACAACAAAAATGGGCAGTAGGGTGCACCCATTGAACCACACGACACCGTCAAACCAAATGTAGGTACTTACTTAATAAATTGTTATGAGCAAAAATGCAAAATTATAAAAATTTATAAATATAATATAAATGATGCAATTTAATTGTATTATTACGGGTTTTCTTTTGTCTACAGTGGTCGTTTTTCACCCTTCCTTGGTACTAGGATAATATTATATAAAACTATATTGTTATATTATCCAACCCTCGACTTGTGTTTCCCGGTCATGCGGGGTTCTCATCATCTCATCCCACAACGTAGTATAACCATCATATTTTTTACCCCTTACCCGTGCTTAATGCCTAGGTAAATTCGCGGCACGGCTGTATAAATTATTGTTGGTATCAACTCTATTCTGTGGTACAAATGTATTATTATAATGCGTTATTAACTTATTGCGTTATATAAGCTCACGAGGAATCGCATCTCGAACAGCGACCACTGACCTGGTTAGCGGAATTCCATATAGCTATAGTCGCGCAGGTATATAAGTAATATAATAAATAAACATGACACACTGTGTGTGAGGGAGAGAGAGTGAGTGAGTGAGTGAGAGAGAGAGATAGAGAGAGAGAGAGAGAGAGAGAGAGAGAGAGAGAGAGAGAGAGAGAGAGAGTGTGTGAATGAGAGTGAGAGAGGTGAATAGAGAATTTTTATTTTATTTTCGCATTCCCACCCGTGAAGAAAATTATAATCGCACGGTTAGACCGCGTTTTGTGTACACTTATATTATACCAACCTACGGATATATCCGGTATAGGTTAGGTTTTAATAATTACATTATATACATTCATACTTATATACATTGTGCTTGTGTGCTGTAGAGTGGCACTGCGTGCAGACTGTGAGAAACGTCTTCGTCTTCATCCTCTGGCGATTTTCAAATTTATGTAAGAAATGTAATATGTATAACAAGGTCATAGAATAATCGGCTGCTGATTATAATTGGCAGAAATCGGCTAATGGTTTTTAGGGCTACCTTGGGCCGTACAATATTACTACAGTTTGACTAGAGACTACCTATAAAGAATAACTTCTGTCGTGTTTTTTGGAGTATAAAATATTACCAGGGTAAACAAAGTATGGTAACACGTTAGTTACATTTAGGTTACATATTATACCTATCTCAACTCGAACAACTACACAATGAAGTTTGAATGTACCTTATATATCAATACTTATATAGGTATAATAATTAAATAGGTAACTAAGAAGTATAATAACGTCATGCGTGTATTCGAGTATACATTTTTTGTACATTTTAAAATGCTCATAACTTCAAAATTAAAACATTAATAAAATCCTGCGTAGTGTGTTGGCTTCTAGATAATATTTTTACCTTTACATTTTATAATAGATCAATTCACTCTAATATTAAAAATAAAATGGTAAAAGGGATTATTCTGACTAGGTATACAATTTGTTACCTATGTTTGTTACACGAGCGGATATGACAGCCTCTGCCTCTTATAAATTATTGCTCGTGTGATAGCCAAAATTATATTTAAATACCAAATAATTGAATAGGTATAATTTTGTAAATGTTGAAATGTTGAAATTAATGAAATTAGTTTAAAGTACCCATACTTGAATAACTATCTAAAGAATAATATAAAGTTGTAAATTAGCTCGTGTATACTGCATGTTATGCACAATAAATATGTAGGAATGTAAGGGCCCAAGACGAAGACCCAATTTGTCATGCCCAAGGGACGACCCTGGACTAACTTCACACGACAAATATAAATGGCTTCAGTGACTTCACTTTATTATACCATGAGGGACTTAACTTTGGTGCACTACGCGAATACGTCGACTCGCGAGTTCCGTTTGGATTTCCACAAACAGCATTATAGTGACGTCAAGTCAATATTTTGTAGGTACTAAGCACATATTATTATTATAGGTAGTAGGTACTACAATAATTGTCCCCAATGGATGGGCTGATGGGTCGGTGTTGTTTCTTTTTTTCGATTTCCGACCAACGAACGATATAATACAATCTTTACGTGTTGCAATAATCGATGATTGTTGATATATAATATATATCTCACAAATTGTTATTATTTTAATATGTTTTATTAGTACAGCACAACGATGTTCGATGTGTCACACAAATATAATTTCTGTTTTAATATGTCTTCGAGGGGTCACACGAATACACAATTGAGACATTGAGTGAACTTCATAGGCGTGCGCACGGGTAGGGCTGATTGGGCTTTAGCCCTACCTGAGATTTTTTTATACGTGGATACCTTATGAAGACATGATTAAAAATAGGTATAGCCCTTTTAGTTATTAAGCGTTTGTGTTTACCCGAGAGACTATACAGGGGGATTTATTTAAAATTGAACCCTCATTATTTCAAAAAATGTAATTTTTTTTGAAAATATTTTTTTACACAGGTACCTACCTAGTTTCGAGTCATTTACAAAACAACTTTGTAAATAAAAAATTTTATTTTTTATTTTTTTAAATTTTTTTTTTGAAAACAGAGTTTTAATTTCATATTCCAAAGTAGAATATTTTTCTAAGTATTTCGATACATAAAAATCGAATCGAGTGCGAGTAGTCTATGCCTTATAGTCTATGCTATAAATATTTAAAGTTTAGATGAGCGGAGTTGAGTGGTACGGGCTTGCCCCGCGAAATGTATGTCCACTACTCCGCTCATCTAAATTTTAAAGTTTTATACATTATATATTATATTTTAAACGTTTTTGAATAAATTGTTTTATTAGATAATATTTGGTTAAAATTTAAATCAATATTGATGAATTTTGTACGTGTGAAATAATGAAAACTGATTGATTACATTTTCCAGTAACCAACAAAAAGGTCATTTAAAAGTTTGTAGTGAAAATGTCTATAATTTTTTTCTCGTGTGACCATGACTAGGGGGTGGGTAATCAGATTAAATTTAGCCATACCTGACTCAGAGGTCTGCGCACGCCTATGGTGAACTTCTAAACGTTGTCGACTAAATATTGCAACCTTTCATAAAATCCACATTTTTATCGATCAATATTGT
>NC_042495.1:56522759-56524466 GCF_005508785.2 Acyrthosiphon pisum
ATATCTAACACTAATAGAATTCAAACGTTCCAAAATCACTATCACTTCGACGATTATCAAATGCTCCACCCTATATTTCTAACTATACTCTGCATAACGATCTCCATGTGAGAACAATAGTTGAGGAAGCACGCATTTTTTACACTCGTTTCCACAAACGACTCCATTCACACCCTAACCCTCTCATAAACGATCTTTCTATCCTTACATTACCTGGAAATCCAAACCGCAGACTAAAAAGAAAGTGGTGCCGCGACCTATTACAAAACTTTAATGTCTAACGTCTGTCAAAAAAAAAAAAAAAAATATATATAAATTATGTAATTATAGTAAAAATTAATTAAAATAATTAATCAATTAGTCAAGAGTCACTAATGGGTGGCTGCTTAAATCACGCCTGTCACGTATCATGTACTATTATCATATAAGCTTATTGTGCAAACTGTACAGATTGTTTATTTCCAATAAAAAAATAAAAAAAAAAAAAAAAAATGTTTAAATATCCGTTCAATTTACACCTACCTACTTTACAATATTATTATTCAGGATAATCGAGGGGAAATAATATTATAAACATTTTTTGATAATAATAAATAATATTCTATTGTACGACGGTTACGGTTACATTATTTATCATATAATTTAATCATTATATACAGTAAAATTGTTCAACCTCTGAGCACATATTCTTTAGTAAATAGCAAGTAACTAATTACTAAACTACTAAAGAGTTATAAACTTATAAATTAAGATTAAGGCCGGGCGCAAACTAAATCATTGCAAAAAGATTGGCTTGGTTATTGCAGTTTTTTATTCACTGCATATCTGCATTGATGTACACCCGTCGCCTGGCTTAAGCCTACAAGAAATACTAATTGTTACAAAAAAAAAAAAAAATGAGTAGGTAGGTATGCATCAAAAATCAAAACATACATTATTTTTATTTTCGATTTCTCCAAGATATTTTTATTCTAAAGTAATCACTGATCAGTACGACAGTACAATATTATTTATGACTACATGTGTTACCCAGGGATAAATGAAACCGAGATTGGCAATCCACCTGCGACGGATTGTAAAATCCAATAAGTATCTTAATTTTCTAACGTGAATCAATTGTGATCAGAAATAAATCAATGTAATATGATCATGAATTTAATATGTTTAATAGCATGTATTAGGTAAGCCATATTGCTATTTATATTCTCAATTGTTTGTAAAAATCGGTCAAATACCTATTTGTTTAATGCGTACAATTGGCCTCTAATATATTACAATAGCTATTAATCAATCTGACATTTAAATAGAATTGTTTTATTAGCCTAAATTAGGGCCGTATTAGCGCATAGGCACTAAAAAACTGTGCCTAGGGCCTACGAAAGTAAAATGTGTGACTACGATTTTTTTGTAATATTTATGCTTTTAGATTCTGAGTGGAACGATGAATGTATTGATTTTACAATGATGTGTGTTTTTTTATTTTTTTATTTTTTTTGTGTCTGTGTACACGATAAGTAGTCGAAATAATGCTACGATTTTCAACTTCAGTATCTTGTTCGATCAGAAAGTGAATATCGTTGGTGCATTGGGGAGGTCAAAATTTAAATTTTCCAGTGGTTTTCAAAAGCGCCGGGAAAAACAAAAGAAAAATTAAGAAAACGGGAATTTTTACGCAAAATCGATTTTTCACAAAATTGAATTTGGTTT
>NC_042495.1:56524966-56535090 GCF_005508785.2 Acyrthosiphon pisum
TTAATTGATCATTTTCTGGTTCATCGACAATTGAATCTTCCAAAATACTAATGCATTTTGTTTTTATGCAATTTCATACGCTTCACTAGACCTGCCATTTCCATCGAGCATTTTAGACATTTAGCACGTGTTGTTTTATGTTTGTCTTTGATTTCGATGAAGTAGTTCCAAATTGCATCTTTCCTTCGGCCAGTCATCATATTATTAAGTCAACGAGATTACGAGAACGAGACAACGATTAACGAATAGTGATTACTGATTACTAATTAATACGTCAATATGCAGTCGCCAGTCGACAGTCGTACACTCGTGACACGTACCAATGTACAATACGTCAATACTCAATAGTCAATACTAAATTATACATTTATACCCATGCGTCCATGCCATAGCGATTAGCGATAGCCGATAGGCGATAGCTATATTGTTATTTGTTATGAATTATGATGGTTAAAAATAAAACACTGTTATCGTGTGCACGCCTCACGTATTGTCGTATTGACGACTGGCGTATTGGTATTGCTGTTGCTAGGTATAAGTGTATAAGTATAACGCAGCTGGTTCATATCTATTAATATTTATTATAACTGTGTAAGATACTTAGATACCTATTAACATAGAACAATATTAAGGTATCTGTCGAAAATCAAGTTATAAGTTACATAAAATAGTTTGTTATTTTTTTTTTGTTTTAAACGTTTATGAATAAAACGTTTAAAACAATTGTTTTAAACGTTTTAAACGTTTATGTATAAAACGTTTAAAACAAATCCACTAGTTTAAAACGTTTTAAACACATGTTTAAAACATTTTGTTTAAAACACTTTGCAACCCTGCTGCATACCCTGTGCGCACGCCTATGGTACAAATTTGGACGAAATTACATATTAAAAACCTAGGATAACTATTTTAGTTATTTTGTTGTGATTGTATAATATTATTCGTGGGTACTTGAAACTTCTAAAGTATACTATTATATATCTATGATAGTACCACGGTTTTTTGTTGATGTATAACGCGTTATAAGTACCTAATAAATATTATGATATGATTAATTTGGAATTTATTATAGGTACCTAATATAATATTATGTCTTATACCTAGACTAACATACCGTCTCCGCTCAGAATCGTTTTTCTTATACAATGATATTATATCATTGAATTCAAATTTAATACCATCCATTATACAGTGACCCACTTGTAACCTACTGTACAGCAGAGCGAAATCCACTTACCCACCTTTTTTTTTATATTATTATTATAAATTAATCCGTACGATTGTAGACGTTAGCAAAACAAGTAAAATATCATGTATTTATGAATGATACCCCGATTACTGTTTATAGTATATTTTTAGGAAATAATAATTATAAATAATATATCGTTTACGTAATAGAAATAGTTTATTATCGACTGCAGGTCGGTCGCACCGCGTATGACTGCACGGTACTTACTAGTCTCTGTAAATGATGACAAAGCAATTGATGTTGCAGTTTAAATGAGTGCGAGAGATAAATTATAAATTCAAACATTTTATGTTATTGACAAAGTGGCCGAGGTGACTCAGTCGTCGGTTCTAATCTCGGTCTCGGGCGGCACTTCTCTTCGGGCAGATACGGTGTCTGGAGAGAGAGGCCGCCATCCCCCACCCGGGCATGGCAAATACTTAAGGGTGCCCACATGAAAATTCTGCCAAACTAAAACAAACGTGTTGCAAAATGGTATTAAATAAGTTGTTTTTTATGGTTTTTGACAATATAATATAATATTTAGAGTAAAATTAATTGTTTTTAAGATATGTTAGAATTGTTATCATATAAAAAGTAATAAAAGTTTAGATTTGATTTTTATGCTGTAAATATTTTTGTTTTTAAAGGATTAACACTAAGATTTGACACTTCCTCTCCCAAACAAAAGATTTCTTAACTATTTAAACACTGGACATTACAGGGCCATATTAACGTGCATGCACTTAATGTCTAAATGTACTGTGCCTAGTGCCTAGGGCCTACGATAGTTTTAATCCGGGCCTGGCCTAAATGACAAAATATAATAAAAAATATTAGATTTTCATGAGTCAAAATTAAACCCATGCATGAGCCACCTCATATTAACATTAAGATGTTGAAAAATAAGCTTTAAACACTCCCTGAGTCTCTGGGAATCTATGGATATAACATTTATTACGGCCAAGTTGTGTAGAAGTTAGTTACACTTACACAATCACAATTGATGCACATAAGAATTATATCATACATAAAGATAGGTATGTCCATAGACATTATTAAATATTAATAGTGTAGCTAACTTTATATTTTGTGTAGAAAGTATGTATGTAGCATAAAACTATAAGAAATGTATTGAATTTCATAATCATTGATAATATAGATAGAACATTCCTCATGGTGCGTTTAGCTCATTTTCCAAGGTGAGTACCTAATCTTTTTTTTTGTAAAATTTATTTGAATATATGCAATCTATATAAATAGCTGAATAATAATGGGTAATAATATAATATGTTAAGGTGATTGAACCTAGCTAGAGCGAAAAAATTCTTAAGTTCGGAGCAATGGAGTAAAGCCGTAAAGGTAACTTTTTAGGCATAGGACTCAAGACTTAGTAGGGTCTTACTGGGTGGAAAGGTACCTAGAAAGATGAAAGACTGTATTAAAATGTATAATTTATGTGAATATTAGTATTTTGATTTTTTTTTAGTCTGGTCTATGGTCATGAGGTGGGTGTTAAAAAAATAATACTGTGCCTCAAAAGATTTTATAGTTTGCGCAGCGCCGCAGCCACTAGTCAGGAGTATAAATATTTAATTTTAACATATTAATACCTGATGGCAATTTCATAGCATATAGTATAATTTAGGTAAGTTATCAAATAATTTAAGAATGAACTTTTGTGTAATCTATGTAGGTACTTGAAACATAAAAACATGCATGATGCTACAGAAAACAAATTCAAGATTGTGCCACTAGATATTAATATCTCTCTATTATACAAAAAACTTATAGTTCAGTCAAATAATTACTGGCAGCCAATATTGAAGTTCTTTTTTAAATTATATGATGATAGAAAAAAGCCTATATCAGATGAGGGTGCGTACTACAAAAAAGTATATCAAAATTTTTTTTTAAATCAGAGAAAAAAAACAACAGATGAGCCTTAATTTATATATCGGTGGTATAACCATAAAATGGCAATATTGTAATGCTTTATTTTTTAAAAATGAAAAGATGAGATCTGCAAATGCTTGCTGTTGCCATAAAAAATTTTAATTTCCAGAACACGATGTGTATCCAGTAGAATTGAAAGATTTATTGTACAGTGATTGAAAATTTAATAAATATTCTAGACTAAATATCAAAGTTTATAATAATTTATTTGCACTTGCTTCTTTGGTGACACATTGTTGGTCAAGTTAAAGTTAAGACTACACAGAGTAAAATAAAGATTGAAGGGAGTTGGCGAGCAAAACAAGCAAGTGGCAAAGCCCCCTAGTAATAATCATAATAAAGTTAAAACTAATAAGATGCAATAATATTATTAAGCAATACAAAAAAAATATATCATTTTTATTGAGAAAATACAAGAAATATTTGGTTTATGAAAAGTAGATACTTTGTTGTTCTTGTTTCCACTTGGTGTACATCATTTTAGGAATTTTATTCATACTATTTAATTTTTCAATAAATCTGTTTCGTAACTGATCATCTACCAATTGGGTATTCATCAAAGTTTTAAGGAATGTACCAATAAAATATTTGTTTCTAAAAACACATGCTTCTAAGACAACTCTCATTACTTGACCAGTTGATTTGAAGGATTCAAGCACTTTGACAATATCAGCTTCATGGCGGTTCTGAAATATAATATAATAAGATTCAATATTATTATTTATTACATTAATACTATGAAAAGCTGTTTCTATGCTCTATTTATAAATTATAATACACATTAACAATCTAACATAGTAAAAGATAACTAGCATTGAAACATACTATCAGAACGATCAAAACATCAAATGATTGTTTGATATTATAGGTTAGGAAATTCTTGTAAATTGTTTTAATTGATATGTGGTTGTGAACCATGGTGTATACAATAATTGTACATAATTACATTATAATAAAAAATTATTTTAAACATAGCTTAAAAAATGCAACTCATTTAATTTTTTTATTATGAGGAAAACAAATTAATGAAGAAATACAGATAATGTTCTACTTAATCTTAAATTTTATAGTAGGACAAATGGCTCTATAGTGTTGAACTTGAACCCATGATTAATACATTTGTCAACAATTACTTACAAAGAAGCAATAACCATTTACTCAAATTAAATATTTGTAATAAAATGTTGAAATATATGTAATACTGTTATAGAATTATGATAATATTAATAAAATATAACCGAGATATTTTTAATTAAGTATTAATTTAACTATAAATTAAATTAGCTAAAATTAAAGTAATATAGTTAACTATATGCGCCTCAGTGACTGAGAGTAAATAAACAATTTAATAACAAACAAGTATAAAACTATAGTTTGTATTAAACAAATGTGTTTAGCACAATAGTTTCCAATTTTATTGCAATTTTTAAATCAAAACTGTACAGAAACCTTTTTTGTTTATTGTTATTGCTTAACCTGACCTCAACAATTAGATAGTTTCATTAATTGTTGGTATAGTCGTACAGAATACAAATATTTGAGTAATCAAATACATATTACTACAAAATTATATTTATACTTTGGTCATTCACTGTTCCTTATAATATAGTATTAAATAAATGATAAGCTGAAATTTATTTTACCTCACAATCATCGTAATTTTTAAACAAGCCCATGTAATCTTCTCCGTGGTTTATTTTGATTAGTTGGGCCTGGGCTTTTTTAACATAATCAGACTGTATATTTCCACAAGATTCTGTTAGTTTAGGTTGCTAGAAAATGATAACATATTAATACCCACTAAAAATAACCAAACTCTAAATATATTTTATGTAATTACAGTATTAATATGGGCTGCTAAAGCAGCAGGTAAATCAATGGGCAATAGTTCAGTGAGCAAAGAGTAGAATATTTTAGCATTATCTACATTTGGTTTATAAGAACTATACCATCTGCTGTATTCTGACCAAAGACCGATTTCCAAACAACATTGGCGAAAAATTAATAAAGCCGCTTTTTGCATTAAGAAACTTTTTTCTGTAGTCGATTTAGACAATGTTTGATTGAAAAATTCTTCTAATTTCACTGCGATTAAGTAAAATATTTATAAATATTAAATTAATTTTTGCATTATAAATATATAAAAGAAAAACATACATTTTAACATATGACATAGATGAGATTTTGTTTTTACAAAAGTAGAAATTAAAGACAATATCAATTTCCAATTGGCTTTTTCTGCATGGTGCGTTAGGACATTCTGAATCAATGTATATATAACATCTTCATCAATTTCGTCCAAAAACTGAAATAATATAAATTATAAACATCAATTTATAAATTAAGAAACTAATTTTTATGTCAGATTAAAAGAAATAAAAAAATGTACCATTTTAAGCATATTGTATACAGAATCTGGAGTTTTATACAATCTATATTGTTCATATGCAATATTCAAATGAAAATTAACATCAGCTATAAGCATGTTTTTTAACATTATTTTGAATATTTTTTGAATGGTTGATTTTGTTAAAAAAGATGAACATTTAAGATTTTTCAAATAGACCCATCCATTATGGTTTCTTATGATTATTAAGCTTGACTGTTAAATATGAAGAAATAAATCTATAAATATAAATTAATATTATAAATTATTATACACAGATGCAAGGCTATATCTGGAATCTATACCCGGTGAGGGGTGGGGAGGGGCCTTTTAACAGTTTTTAGATACTGAATATTTTTTGTTCACTATAAGAAAAATGTTAAAACACATATTAAGTTATGAATATAAGACAATATGATAATACAATAATATAATACTATAGTCAATATGAGTTATGACAATATTTATATAGTATAAAAATAAACTTTTACCCCCCCCCCCCTCAATTTAATTGTTTAGATATTGCCTTGTATTGATGTATATAATACTTAAAATCAGTACTTGAGCTAAAAACTGTTGAATAATTTGTATGTGTTGATCAAATATATGGTTAGGTTCTCCAGACAACAAAATTAATAGACTTCCCAATAAGTCTGTCAACATTTCTTGACATTGCTTTTCTTCAGATTCAGACATACATAGCAGAGTTTTAACAATATGATCAAGATCCCACTTATAACTGAAACAAATTGATATAACACGAGTAAGGTAAAAATATTTAGTAAACATTCTACTGACCATGTGATAAATTCTGCAAAGTCAATTATTTGTTTTCTATGTAGTTGCCAAATTATTTCAATGGAATATTTATTCTCCTGAAATTATAGTATTAAAGATTCTGTAATGGCTCAAAAACAGAAAAATGTATACCTGTAACCCTAAAATAGTCTTAAGTAAATTTGAATTCATATCTGCTTCAGATATTTCATTGATCAAACTGTCCAAAGTTCTTCTATCTTTTTCATTCAACAACATACTCATGTCTTTGTTTCTCATAAATAGTTCATTTAATTGTTCTACCTTCTTAAACAAAATCATTTTGGCACCTAAAATAAGTATTAATCAATAATATAATATTAAATGATATATTAAAATATGGGTCAGTATTTAAGTATAAAAACATTTTTATTAATTTATTTTGTTAAAATAATCATAAATATGTGTATTTTTTTCATAAATGTAATAATTATTTCAAATAATGATTACAAAATTGTATAAATTGATAGCTCTCTAGGTATAATGCAAAACAATATACAAGAATTGAAAGGTTAGGTTAGGTTAATAATATTCTTTAGGTGGGGCAGAGTGGCCGAGCAAACTAAGGATGTGAACTGTCACCGGTTCGAATCTTGGCCTCGGGGGCGATACTTCTCTATGGGCAGTCACGATGTCTGGAGAGAGACGTTGCCATTCCCCACCTGGGCATGGTAGATACCTACGGGTGCCACTTGAAAATTCTGCCAAACTAAAAACATACATGTTTACTAACCTACAGTATCCTCCCCAACAAACAAGCAGCTAATGGCCAAAGTTGCCAGGCTCAATAATCAATTGAAAAAAAAAAAAAAATATTCTTTAATTATTTGATACATATTTCATTGAGCGAAATGTCTTGAGTACCTACTTAAAAAAAAACAAAATTACTGAATAATACAAGTGATAAATGAATCTTATGAAAAGCAGTGAAGAGTAATTTCTATATTTTTAAGTTCTAATGTTTAACGCTGAAAACCCTACAAAAATTGTTGATATCTGATTAAAAAATAAATAGTTATGAGTGATATTTAATCAAGTTAATTAAACATTTTTACTTGTTACTTGTATGTAAGCTTTATATTATGCAAGTAAAACAAATATGAAACCTATATTTTTATTTAGTTATCAATAAATATGTATTATATACTTATAACATCAATGAATATAACAACATCATAAGTAAATTAGACACATTTAGATAGACAATTAAGGCACATTGATTTAATCTAAGAAAATTTTTAATAATGATTGATGAAATAATAATGAGAGGCATGTTTGAACAATAACTTATAAACTCTATAAGCCATATCAACCAATATGATGATTTTAAGTTAAATAAATACAAATGTACATTAGAAATCTATAAAAATTAAAAATTAATTTATAGCATCTGTATTGTGCTTATAAAACTATTTTTAATTATTTAATAGTATCAAATATTAATAAGTAATGATGAAACACATGTGTAATATCTAACATTAGTAATGCATAGTACATTAGTAGTGCAGTGTTATATTATAATGTTTTAACTATGTATACAGGGTGATCCTCTAAGCATATACAACCACTTTTTTTTCAATGATACAGTTATTCAAAATCTGATTTTTGTAATTTTAAATATGCCTAAAGACGATATTTTCAATTTCTTGAGATTTTTTGTACTGCTTACTAAAAGAGTGTCTGCAGAGATACAAAATTTGTTTTTAAATTGAGAACCACTCTTATTTTCTACTGAGTAATAAGATGATTTTTCTAAAAAATGTTGACTTACCGAAATCTATACCTATATCTAACCTATTCGAATGAATAGTTTTTGAGATTTTTGAGAAACTGCTCACCTTGTATAAGGAAACCCTTATTTTATAAAGATAACAGCATTTAATAAAATAACTTTAAAAATATTTTTAAATTTGGAACCATAATCAAATTTATATTCTTGAACATTTGACAGATAGGTATAATGAATAATGTTAACTTCAAATTTTAATTTTTAATAGTTATAAATCAACATTAAGTTAATTTTTATTTTGTTTTGGTAATCTTTGTAATGTATACATATATATATAAATTTAAATAATATACCCTGTCCAGGGTTTGGGGAGACGAGACCCAGTGGTCTGACAAATATTGGTTCTCTTGTGCTTCCGCACGCGACACCCTGTGTCCCTTTTATATTGGAACCAGTGTCTATGGGCTATGGCATGGTGTCACGTAGGGATGCACAGAATATTCTGGACAGAGTATAATTATATTTTTCACTAAAATTTTACCTTATATATACATATTTGCTTCTTTTGTGAGCTTTACTAGATATCCTTTCTATTTTCTCTTAGGATAGTATTTCCTGGAGGTGTTAAGATATCTCAGTCCGTGATTTTCATAATAAACTTAAAATACTGACAAATAAGATAGGTAAAGTTAGTCATTGTGAGGTTTCTTCAATACAATTATTGAAAAAGTGCTTCAGTTTTCAAGTGGTAAAACTTAAAAAAAATTATATTTTCTTCATTACAAATTACAATCACTTATTTACAAAAAAGAATTACAAATCAAATGTAAACTTTTCGTATATCTTTAAAATTAAAAACATAAATTAACATATTAATCATTAATCAATCTTTAAAAAGTAAGTTATAAAGGTAAGAAATGATAACAGCCACGCTTGAAATGATAACAGATATTATCTTCTGAAAAGGACGCCGCGGATAAAACTGTTCTGCGCGGGACAACTATGCTAATTCCTATCTCGAATCCCGGAAAAAAAATCCCCAGACTACAATATTACTCACAACCACATGCAAATGGTTGAACAAATATTTTTTAAACGTTAATAATTAGTATCTATAATTAATATTTAATTACAAATACGTAGATTATATTATATTGTTAAAAAAATTATATATTATAATTTATAAATAATATTTTGTTTTCAATTACGATAATATATTACGTGTAATTCAAATTAACTAACTTAATAACTTCACAAATAGGTATAGCATATAAAAATATTTCGGGGATTTTTTTTCCGATTACCGCTACCTCTGTATTTATAGAAGAATTACCAAAATTTCACAACGCATAAGGAAGAACTTTGTCTATATCGATGCGTTTTTATTATTTAGATTACATAAATACAATTAAAGTTATTAGTTTGAGAACATTAGGATTTTTTTGTTTTTTTAGTTTAATTATTAAAAATTATTGGTTAGTGCTATAAAAAAAAACAAAAATGCTACAACACAGATAAAGTTTTTCTTTATGTGTTGTAGAATTTTGGTAATTCTACTATAAATATAGAGGGAGAATAGTTGTCCCACGCAAAACAGTACTTACTATGTTATGCATTTGTATTTTGTAAGACGCGGAGACAACGCAGCGGGTATAGCGTCCTCTTAAGACTTAGGACTCTTAAGACTCTTAAGACAATGGCATTTGTTGTCTCCATCCTCCATCTTACTAGTGCGTATAACATGGTAAATTTATGCTCAGCAGGTCACGTTTAGCTTTGTTAGTTTAAAAATTGAAGTGAATCGACCTATTTTGAAAATTTATGGTAAGAACACTATCTGTATTTGATTGTAGGTTTTTTTTACGATAATTTAATTTTCAGGTATGTATGAGCATTTTTAATTTACGCTATATTATACACGTAGAACTTGCTATAAAGTTGAACAATCCTAAAAAATCCACATACAAACAAGTAGTGGCGTAATTACGGGGGGGGGGGGGGGTATGGGG
>NC_042495.1:56536824-56538373 GCF_005508785.2 Acyrthosiphon pisum
CTTGTTTTTTATTACAACAAAATAAGAAAATCGTTACGTAAGAAATCGAGTGAATATCGAATGTTGTAAAAATATGAATTTGAAACGCTCATAAAATTTAATTTGAGTTTCTTATAGACATTTTTTTTTTGATAAAGGTAGATTATCCTATAAGGAATCTTGTCTTACATTTTAAAATCTTAGTACTAAAAAGAAAAACTTTTACGAATTATTAACTTAAAATAATTTGCAAATTTTCGTGATTTTTACATATTGTGTCAATTTTTGAACTTTAAATGCTAATAAAAAAAAACTGTGACTAAGGATTTTTAATATATTTTAAATCTCATTGTAACAATATAGTAAGAGCCTTGTATTAAATTTTCAAGTATTTTTACTCAACAAATAAAGTTTTATTGACATTCATAGAAAAAAAAACTAATTAAATTGGAAACTGAAATTGTCCGTAACAGCTCAAAACAAATCAAAATATTTTGAAAATGTTATCGTGTATAGAAAATGGAAATATAAACAACCATTGAAAATTTCATGTATCTACGGTCATTTGTTTTAAAGACACAAAAATTAAAAAATTAAAAATTAAAAAAATATAAAAACACACATCATTGTAAAATCAATACATTCATCGTTCCACTCAGAATCTAAAATAGAATTATAATGCATAATATTTAATAATAATTTTACCTACACAATTTCTTGTATATTATTTAAAGATACAGAGAAATCTGATGATGTATTACGGGCAAAGCCCCCCACAAGTTTGCCATACAAATTTATTTTGATCCCCTCCCATGAAACATTCACAATTACGCCACTGCAAACAAGGATAATTTCCTTACCATTAAATTTCATAATAGGTCGATTATTTACTCTAATTTTTAAATTATCGATGTTAAACATCGTATGTTAATCATAATTTGCTGTTATACGCACTTGTAAGACGAAGATAATAAATGGCCGTGTTACGTTCCCTAAATCTTAATGTTGTATAAGAAATGTAATTACATTTTAGATTCTGAGCGAAGTAATGAATATATTTATTATACAATAATGGGTGTCTTATTTTTTAATTTTTAATTTATTTTTGTGTCTCTCATCGCCTTTTAGGACAGTAAAAATGCTTTAATTTTCTTAAATAGTATCTTTTCTGATAGGAAAGTGAATCTAGTTGGTACATTGGTACCTAAAATTCCTAATAGTTTACAAAAGTGCAGGGAAAAACAAAATATAAATTAAGAAAAACGGGTTGTTAGACAAATGACCAAGATACATAACATTTTTACTGGTTGTTTATATTACCATTTTCTATTCACGATAAGAATTTAAAAATAATTTGATTTGTTTTAAACTGTTTTCGGACATTTTCAGTTTCCAAATTTAGATTCTGATCGGGTGAGGGATCTAGTGGTTTTACAATGGTGTTTAATTATTTATTATTTTTTTATATCCTGTGTACAAATTTCTACCAGACGAGTGTTTTGATTTCAACATGTAGTATCTTATCTTTTAGCAATTTGATCAAATGGTACTTTAGAAGATATTTATTTTT
>NC_042495.1:56540165-56546381 GCF_005508785.2 Acyrthosiphon pisum
TTTTTTGTTACTTTTTTGTATCACATATATATTTCATTTTTTGGCGTACAAAATTTTAAAGCACTGAGCATTCATTATCTATCTTTCATGACATTGTGTAATAAAATTATTCTTCTATACACAGTATAATGTTGTTCCTTTATTTTTCGTATTAAAAAGTACGATTTTATTTATTTCAACAGAATAATAGCCCCTGCCCCACTGAACATGATCGTGTTCGCGTGGAACCCACAAAGAATATTAACCAACAATTTTTTTTGTTACGTACTGAATCTCAATGAAATAGATTGAAGATATTGGCCTCGTGAGAGCATATAAGTTTTGAAATGATTTTCGAATGAAAATAAAATTTGGTATTAAAGCATCATACGATTTTGGTTCAACATATATAAAGAATTAATGATGTTATTAATTCGGACTTCCCACGACAAATTTTAACTTAAAAAACAGTTATAAAAGATGAAAACTAATAAAAATAATAATATAATAAAATATTTTGGTGGATTTAGTATAAATAACGATTTATTGAGTACCTACGTAGTTTTCCAGACGTTTTAAGAGCTTGCATCATTTTTCTTATAATGCCAGTAATTACTGTGACAGGACCAGTCCAATCATTTTCCAAGCTAAAACTAATAAAAAATGAATCCTGATGTAGCAATAAAGGTACCTGTAAAATATTTTCAATGGATAACATCTGTTGAAAACTGTTCTAAGGCTCTAAGTCACTTGGTATAGTCGAGCATTAAATGTGCAAAATGTTAAAAAGGTAGGTATACATTCTAGAACACAGACACTTTGTACGGTTGGATAAAAATGTTCATTTCAGAATGCGGATAGGTACATTGTACTATTATAATATACATAAAGCATATACTGTAAATATAAGTATTAGCCATTAGGTATATTTTGAATTAAATGATATCATGTCAAATTAAATAGGTATCATCACAGTTGTACTAGTTTTGCGCAGTATGCGCATCTCCTTCATCTCCGTCCCATGTCGTAGTTCTCCACTTCTCATTGGTTGATTTTGTTCTATGTTATATATGTATGTATATGATTGATAGCCAATACGAAGTGGAGAACTACGATAAAGCGAAGTAAAGAGCGGAGGATGCGTATCAAAATACTGTGATGATACCTATCTAATTTGTCATGAATGATATAATATCATTGTATAAGAAAAACGATTCTGAGCGAAAACAGTCAGTCAACCTATGATGTTACTAAGTATATTTGATGATATTATTGTGAATAAACTATAAAGTAATTTATATTTTAACAGTTTAGGCGGAACCATGTTTTAAAATTTCCATCGTTAACTATAAAACATTTTATAAATGTTTACAAAATAATTATTACATTTTAAATTTGATAAATTTTCATGTATTACTGTATTACATGTATTTTATTCATGTCTCAACTACACAGTTATTCGTTTTTGAATTATAAAGAAATCGCTACATGAGAAATCGATTGAATATCAAACCTTTTAAAAATATGAACTTCAAACGCTCATAAAAATTAAATTTGATTTACTCGTAAACATTTTTTTTTTTTTTTTGATAATGGTAGACAAAAAAGAAAATTTTTTACGAATTCTCAACTCAAAATAATTAGATAATTTTCGTGATTTTTCCGCATTTTGTCAAGATTTTAACTTTAAATGCTTATAAAAAAAAAACGGTAAAACATATTATTGTTTTATCTATATAATAACTTGTTGTTGTCGTCACTCATTAGTTTATAAGTGATTATTAATAATTGAGTTATCTGTTAGTTGTTACACACTTACACTACCCTACACTTTCTTATCTTGATAGTCGCGTTAGTTCCAAAAAATAAATACAAATAATTGATATGCGACTTAATTTTTAATGATTCTGGTTTCGAGTAAACCCAAATTTCCATTCGGGTTTTTTGTTATTTCATGTGTTATTGGGTGTTTATTTTTTCCAATCGGTTTTGTATATACGGGTTTTGGGTTATGCTATTTATTTGGGTTATTTCAGTTAATTTGTTTTAAAGTTACATCAATAACCAAAACCAATTTTGCCAAAAACTGATTTTGCGTAGAAATTCCAGTTTTTCTTTAATTTTTATGTTGTTTTTCCCGGCGCTTTTGAAAAATATCGTGAATTTTAAAATTTGACCTCCTGAATGCACCAACTAGATTTACTCTGCCACGAATAAGATATACTGTTGAAGAAAATTGAAGCAGTTTTACTGCCCCAAAACGTGTTCACATAAAAAAACACACATTATTGTAAAATCAATTCATTCATCGCTCCGCTCAGAATCTAAAATATAAAAAATATAAAATTATAAATTGATAAAATATAGAGATTCATTTAATATAATCATTTGAAGTTCATATTTTTTCGACATTGGTTATTCACCCTTAAATAAACTATTTCTCCTCAATAATTTTTAAAATTTTGTTGTAATTCAAAAACGAATAAACGGAGATACTTGAAATACTACGCACAGGCATGGTTTTTTTTTCAATGAATTTCATTAACAATGCCACATTGAAAAGGTATAGTGGGACTTCTCCTCCCCCTTACCATATATCTTATCACCCTTTGTATATATGGTACACTCCCAAAAATAAAAGACTTTTTTTTATTATATGTTGATTATTTGGGAATAAAAATTATCATTAAATAGAAAATTGTTATATTATAGGTATACCGTTTGGCTTATACTGTACATTGAGAGATATAATAAGTAGGTACTTCTCTATTATGTTCCCAGCTAAACATAATATCATAAAATAATTTTTAATTTATTTAATATTGTACAGAAGAGGTCTCAGATACGTAGTTGAGTATAGTAAAATACTATAAATGTCATATTATATAGTATTTGTTATAGTTCTTACTTATTAGTTATTTGTGTAACATTAATCATAATAATATTATATTATAAATACACGAAATAACTTAGAACACAGGGGAATGACACTTTATCTATGGCAGAATGCAGTACGGGCGTATGGCCTATAAAATATGTTACCGCGTTTAATTGTTTCCTTATTGTTTATAATTTGTTATAACTTATAAAACAAATAGATAATTCAAGTATGTCGTTAAAAAAAATATTATGTTTTTTAAGATTTTAAATGTTTCAATGTCTTACCTTCTACCAATACCTATTGCATAATACTAATTAATAATACTAAACACATAGTAGGACCTAGATATGTATTTAAAAAAAAAAAACAAAAAAAAGACATGATATTGCCAATCTACGTCTTTCAGTTTCAAGCTCTTCTACTTCTAGTTCAAATCAGCGAGAGTTAAAAGCCAGAGTCAAAGTCCTTAAGAGGACGCTATTAATGCGTTTGTCGTCTCCGTTGTACAAACCTACGGGTACGTCATGGTCATATCAAATGTTCGTTTACTAGTTTTAATATAGTGTGCTGTGTGCTGTTAGTTTTGATATTAGAGTGACTAATTGACCTATATGGTTATATCCATACTTTTGGGTAAGAAAATTATCTGTGCTCAACCGTTGGCGATTTTTAAATATTTTAATTACCAAGTTAGAAATGAGTATGTGAAATAAAAAAAATAAGAATGCTCATATCTCGCTTGAAAATTAAAATATCGAATAAAAGCCAACGCTTAAGCAGAGATAATGTTCTTACTTAAAAGATTGTTAATAGGTAGGTGAATTCACTCTAATACCAAACTAATAGCACACTGTTGAAACTAGTGATCGAACATTTGGTATGTCGTACAATTTGTGCACCCTTAAAAGTATTGATATAGTTGCGCCTATACCTATGCTTTGTAGTTTAATATTAGGTATATATGTTTAAATTTGTAAGAGCAATCATAATTTTTTTAAGAGTTACTATTTTTTACGGGCATCGAAGTGCACGGGTTCAGCTAGGTAGTATGAAATAAAATATTGGTTAAAATGTAAAATAATTAAATTACGCAGATTATAAGATAATATTTTATTTTCTAACAAAATTAGCACAAATATTGAATTAAAAATTAGATCGTAAAATTAATTCAACCTAGAGACGCTGTATTAATAATAGTAAATTAATTACCTACTTTAATACCAATAATATCACAAAATATACTTCACAAACATTAAATATTATAGTAAAATAATATATTATAATATTATTGTTAATTATAATATATATTGTTATTTTTTTTTATTTATCATAGCGTTTAACACAAATTAAAAGTTCAGCCATGTGGTGGAAACTGGAAAGAGGGTGGGGCAATTTCGGCCCAGGAGAATACAAAAGTACCCGCCTACTTACTCATTTACCAATTCAATTACTATATTCATCGATACAACCTTTGAACAGCTTATGTTTACCATAGTTTACACGTTGATAATATTCCACAAGACCTAAGTAGGTACTTATATAACACAATAGCGAATAATTTGAACTATTTATGTTAAAATATTTTTATATTTTATTAAAAATCTTATTCAATAATAGTGTACTTTTAGACTTGAGCAATTTAATAATTTTATTATTATCTGTTTCGTATAAAACACCCTTTTCTGCTGCTATGAGCCAATAGCTCAATATACATGAGCTTCTATTTATAGTTCACTTTATGTACTACAAAAATAAAATCTGTGTGACTGTATACACCTTTATATGATTTCTAAAAAATGTTTCTATGCTTGCAATTTTATGAGTTAATATATTTGAGCTAATTTTATTAGAAAATATTTGAACTCATTTTGATTAAAAATTAAGTATTATATACTAATCTTCGTATAATGGTTGTATTATCTTACATTTCAACATTTTATTTATAAAATGGTTTTACTAAATATTTAAAATTGGATATTTTGACCTCGATTAAATAAGAATATATGTAGCTTTCAATAATGGGAACCAGTTCGGATGTTAATATTCAGGTATGGGATCATGGGAACTAATTCGGATGCAGTCTACTGAATAATATGGCAGAAAAATACGGCCGAGGACTATATCAGCTAAGAACATAGCCATACAAAAAAAAGTAATGTAACAATAAAATTTTTTTTTTAAAATTTATCCAACAAACGAGTATGAGAGTATCATGTTCATGATAAATATTAAATACCTACCAAAAACGGGATTTACCATAACCGAATACTGTGACATTATCGTCGCATTTTTAATCGAATATTAAAATTATATTTTAACAATTCAGCACAATCTGAGCGATAGTAGTAATAATAGTAATTAATTATTATACAAGTATACAACTATCCGAAAAATTTGAGTGCAACACACTCACAGAAATTCACAATATTGTACAACGCACATTGACATATTTTATATCGAATCGTCGAGTTCACGGAAAGCGCACGTGCGCCAGTCGCCGGTAGTACCACGCGTGTCGTTGACCGTCGCAGAAAAAAACCCGCGAACGGGTTGACCGTCGTGGCGGCGTGGCGGGGCGGTACTCTGCGGTAGATATCGCGAAACAAGCGCGGTGCGCGGGGTCGTCGTTGAATTTTTGAAAAAGCACTAGCGCGGCGAACGGAGGGTGATCGGCACTCAGCCGGTAAAGTTGTAATGACTGGTGTCGTTTCCTACACCGTTGCGGACAGACGAAAAAGTACAAACACTTTATTATGATAAAATAATAATTATTATTATTATTCGAAAAACAATTGGCGGCGGACGCGGGACGGTTGATAAAAAACTCATCGGCGCGCGCACGTCAAGTTGCGCCGCCGCACGCCGGACCGGACTCGCGTCGCGCTGGCCTGTCACTCGGCACCGTCTAACCGTCTCGCTCGGTCGCACGCACACACGCTCAGTACAGCTGCCTACTCGCACTGCACACACGCGCGCGCGCAGAAGCAACGCAATACTCGTTCACAGTTCGCACACGTACGCCGACGTAGAGTCGAAAATATTAATAACTCGACGGCACGACAGACTGCCGCCGATCAGACTGAGCTCAGTCGTGTCTCAGTATATCGCCGCCGCCGTCCGCCGCATCCCGGAGGAGCGCGTGTCGACTGCACGCGGCAATTTCAAATGTTCCGTAATTTTTTCCACGCTATCACCCGTCACATTTAACGCGACACTGTGCCTTCAATAGTTATTTATAGTCCATATTTTTGTATTTTGGATGTACTATTAATGTTATTACTTATGTTGTATTTGTAATAATTACCTTTTTACTGTCGAGACTAACACACAATAACTTAATATTTTTATAACACTAC
>NC_042495.1:56546431-56598719 GCF_005508785.2 Acyrthosiphon pisum
GAGTACGTCATGGTCATATCAAATGTTCGTTTACTAGTTTTAATATAGTGTGGCTGTGTGCTGTTAGTTTTGATATTAGAGTGAATAATTGACCTATATGGTTATATCCATACTTTTGGGTAAGAAAATTATCTGTGCTCAACCCGTTGGCGATTTTTAAATATTTTAATTACCAAGTTAGAAATGAGTATGTGAAATAAAAAAAATAAGAATGCTCATATCTCGCTTGAAAATTAAAATATCGAATAAAAGCCAACGCTTAAGCAGAGATAATGTTCTTACTTAAAAGATTGTTAATAGGTAAATTCACTCTAATACCAAACTAATAGCACATTGTTGAAACTAGTGACCGAAAATTTGGTATGTCGTACAATTTGTGCACCCTTAAAAGTATTGATATAGTTGCGCCTATACCTATGCTTTGTAGTTTAATATTAGGTATATATGTTTAAATTTGTAAATTTTACCGGGAACCAATTCGGATGGTAATCAGTCAAAATATCCAAGAACAAAATTTTCAAAAGTCAAAATATCTTAATTTGAAATTAATGTAAAAAACCAATTTTATAAACAAACACAAACATTTTAAAATGTCATTACTCATTAGTCATTATACTCAAAATATAATCTATACATATAAAATCCAAATACCATTTAACCAATAGTCACTAATCGCTGTAACTCAAAAAGTACGCAATGTACGAACCTGAAATTTGGAATAGAGGTTCTTCCCATATTTTTACCGTGCATTAAGAAAGGATTTGCTGAAATTCACATTTTAAAGAGGTGCTCAAACATGGATATTGAGGTTCAGGATGGAAATAATTGGAAATTGTATTTTTATTTATTAATAGTTGCCATTGGTTACAGTTTACAGTAGAATTCAGTATTTATTTATTATTGATATTTGGGCAGATCAGGTAAAAGCTTGCATCTAATCAAATTATTGAATATCGCCTACCAGGGTGGCTGAGTTGCATTTGCTGCAGTAAGTTACACCCAAAAAAGTCGAGCAATCATAATTTTTTTAAGAGTTACTATTTTTTACGGGCATCGAAGTGCACGGGTTCAGCTAGGTAGTATGAAATAAAATATTGGTTAAAATGTAAAATAATTAAATTACGCAGATTATAAGATAATATTTTATTTTCTAACAAAATTAGCACAAATATTGAATTAAAAATTAGCTCGTAAAATTAATTCAACCTAGAGACGCTGTATTAATAATAGTAAATTAATTACCTACTTTAATACCAATAATATCACAAAATATACTTCACAAACATTAAATATTATAGTAAAATAATATATTATAATATTATTGTTAATTATAATATATATTGTTATTTTTTTTTTATTTATCATAGCGTTTAACACAAATTAAAAGTTCAGCCATGTGGTGGAAACTGGAAAGAGGGTGGGGCAATTTCGGCCCAGGAGAATACAAAAGTACCCGCCTACTTACTCATTTACCAATTCAATTACTATATTCATCGATACAACCTTTGAACAGCTTATGTTTACCATAGTTTACACGTTGATAATATTCCACAAGACCTAAGTAGGTACTTATATAACACAATAGCGAATAATTTGAACTATTTATGTTAAAATATTTTTATATTTTATTAAAAATCTTATTCAATAATAGTGTACTTTTAGACTTGAGCAATTTAATAATTTTATTATAATCTGTTTCGTATAAAACACCCTTTTCTGCTGCTATGAGCCAATAGCTCAATATACATGAGCTTCTATTTATAGTTCACTTTATGTACTACAAAAACAAAATCTGTGTGACTGTATACACCTTTATATGATTTCTAAAAAATGTTTCTATGCTTGCAATTTTATGAGTTAATATATTTGAGCTAATTTTATTAGAAAATATTTGAACTCATTTTGATTAAAAATTAAGTATTATATACTAATCTTCGTATAATAGTTGTATTATCTTACATTTCAACATTTTATTTATAAAATGGTTTTACTAAATATTTAAAATTGGATATTTTGACCTCGATTAAATAAGAATATATGTAGCTTTCAATAATGGGAACCAGTTCGGATGTTAATATTCAGGTATGGGATCATGGGAACTAATTCGGATGCAGTCTACTGAATAATATGGCAGAAAAATACGGCCGAGGACTATATCAGCTAAGAACATAGCCATACAAAAAAAAGTAATGTAACAATAAAATTTTTTTTTTTAAATTTATCCAACAAACGAGTATGAGAGTATCATGTTCATGATAAATATTAAATACCTACCAAAAACGGGATTTACCATAACCGAATACTGTGACATTATCGTCGCATTTTTAATCGAATATTAAAATTATATTTTAACAATTCAGCACAATCTGAGCGATAGTAGTAATAATAGTAATTAATTATTATACAAGTATACAACTATCCGAAAAATTTGAGTGCAACACACTCACAGAAATTCACAATATTGTACAACGCACATTGACATATTTTATATCGAATCGTCGAGTTCACGGAAAGCGCACGTGCGCCAGTCGCCGGTAGTACCACGCGTGTCGTTGACCGTCGCAGAAAAAACCCGCGAACGGGTTGACCGTCGTGGCGGCGTGGCGGGGCGGTACTCTGCGGTAGATATCGCGAAACAAGCGCGGTGCGCGGGGTCGTCGTTGAATTTTTGAAAAAGCACTAGCGCGGCGAACGGAGGGTGATCGGCACTCAGCCGGTAAAGTTGTAATGACTGGTGTCGTTTCCTACACCGTTGCGGACAGACGAAAAAGTACAAACACTTTATTATGATAAAATAATAATAATTATTATTATTCGAAAAACAATTGGCGGCGGACGCGGGACGGTTGATAAAAAACTCATCGGCGCGCGCACGTCAAGTTGCGCCGCCGCACGCCGGACCGGACTCGCGTCGCGCTGGCCTGTCACTCGGCACCGTCTAACCGTCTCGCTCGGTCGCACGCACACACGCTCAGTACAGCTGCCTACTCGCACTGCACACACGCGCGCGCGCAGAAGCAACGCAATACTCGTTCACAGTTCGCACACGTACGCCGACGTAGAGTCGAAAATATTAATAACTCGACGGCACGACAGACTGCCGCCGATCAGACTGAGCTCAGTCGTGTCTCAGTATATCCGCCGCCGCCGTCCGCCGCATCCCGGAGGAGCGCGTGTCGACTGCACGCGGCTAATTTCAAATGTTCCGAATTTTTTCCACGCTATCACCCGTCACATTTAACGCGACACTGTGCCTTCAATAGTTATTTATAGTCCATATTTTTGTATTTTGGATGTACTATTAATGTTATTACTTATGTTGTATTTGTAATAATTACCTTTTTACTGTCGAGACTAACACACAATAACTTAATATTTTTATAACACTACTCCGAAAGCACATTATTATATAACACAATATCGTATAATTTATTATACATACCTACCTACGCGCACACGCGATGAGTTTCCTAAAGTATACATTCGTATTGGTTTCGGTCGTTTTGGCCACCGCCACGGTTCGAGCATGGGGTAAGTCGTACTTATCATTATAATATTATTGCCTATATTTTCTATATTTTAACAATGTCATATTATTATCATTATGTGTACCTCTAATATCATTGTTTATAAATCCTACTATTACTATACTATATATAGTAGTATTTACTATTTATACGTTTATAATCAATGACAAATGACAATCATTATATCATGTGCCTACTTGTTCGCTCACAAGTCGCATATTGGCATATTATTTTATTATTATCGTTGTTAGTACCACGGGTACGTAATTGATGCACGGTGTATCTATGATTATTAAATCATTAACAAGCATAACGATTATAATAGACATGTGCGTACAGTTGTAGCGACGCACACGCACGTCTATAGGCCGTCTCGCGCTCACGGATAATGTATGCGTACATTATTTTTGCCTACAGAATTTTTTTTTGCACGTGATCGGCCATAGACCGAACACCGTTCGTCACGTACGCCACACGCCCGGCGCACATGACCTTTCCCTATTTCCCGACCGCGGCGGCTGCCGGATTCTTTTTCACTTCTTGGTTCTTCTTTGGTTACTTCTTCTGCCTCTTCGCCGTCCTCAGCCCGCCCTCCCTGCGTGCGCGTGTACCGTTCGCCGCCGAGTGGCGTACGTGACTAGCTGCACGTACACCACACGGGTTTTTCATTCACCCCGCACCCCAACCCCCCGACAAAACTGCCTACGCCACCGCCGCGCCGCTCCCACCCTCTGGAACAATAAACGTAAAATGTAAAATTTTTAGCGCCGTCGTCGACCCCGCGTTCGTCGGATTAGGATTTATCGACAATCGACATTAATATTATTACAGACATAATACCTACCACTGACTATGATGAATAATATTATACATTTTTTTTTTGAAAATTCTACATTCTGTACTTTGTTGTAAGTATAGGAACATACATAGGAACATTAAGTTGGAGATTAAATGTCGGAATCATTAAAATATGTTTTTTATAGTATTATTTAATAATGATAATCACTGACGAATACTTGTATTTTATCATCGTTTTTTCCCCGCAGTCTTTGTTTTTTGTCTTGTTTTCCCCAAAGAATGTCGGACGCGATTGTTATAGTATAAAACGAGTTAATTTGTTGATCTTTTGCGAGTCGGTTTTATAATTTCCAGAACGACTGACTACAAGTTCAATGAATGACGTTTTACCCCTTCTCTTGTTTTCAATCGGTCGAAACTCGTTTGTTTATTTATCATACCGATATGGCGATACCTTATTATTTATTAAATACTGGTCAAATTAGTCGGACGATTGCGTCATGTTCACGGAGCTCGTTGTCTGCTCGATTTTAGCGTTTGGCAAGCATGCTCTGCATTATTCTTCCCGAGTGGAAATTGTCTCATTTGACATGTGCTTCCACTATAAGGCGTCGTTGAAAAGTTCCAAAGGAATATTCTTTTTAAATGCCCACCCCCTTCAAAAAAATATAATTTCTGTTGGTTTTTTGCGTTCTGTCCAATCTACTTACTTTGGAGTTATTTGCTGGGGTGCTAGACAAACAGTTATTCGAGTATAGCACCGTTATGGAAATGTGTTTGTCTATATAGCAAAGTTAATAATACTGTTCACTTGTTATTATATTGTTGACAATGTTATAGTTTATTGGGCAACTTAACACCCATCAGCCAGTCATAAAATTAATCAAAATAATCATTGTTGGTCGATAAATATTATGATTTTCTGATTGAAATACAACTACCTCGACAACTAATGGGAAAAAAATGAGAACCCAATGTGAGCTTATTGATTGATATAAGAAATATTTATCGTCATACTAGTAGGTGCTTATTGGCATTCTTTAAAATTTTTCATTGACGTGCAGTAAGTTAATTATTATTAGTTATTGCATTATTAATTTAATGCTTAATTACTAGGATATTTCGAAGGTCTTCTGGTAAAACAAATTTGTTGAATCAAACCAATGAATAGGTATAATATTATTATCATAATAAAACAAAAACTAGTTGTCAAAAATAAAAAGGAAGAAGTCGGTACATAATTGATTTTAATATATTTAAAATTTAATATTATTTTCTATTCAAGTAATTTACTTATAATAATTAATGTTAAATTGTTTAGATGCCTAGTACCTACTAACAACTGTAATTTACCATTATTATTATAATATTATTATTATATTTACCATTACTATTATTTACTCGATTATTTACCATATAATAATATGCGCACATTGTAAGTATCGGTTTTAAAATATAAAAAAAAACGTTAACTACGTAGTACGTTAACTTTCTATAGATTGTCAATACGTGAAACCTACTTAAGCTAATACATTAGTATATTGTATATCTCGAGGTATATCTATACCTAAATCGCTAATTAAAATATCATTATGTAAATACGTTGTAGCACAATAAACAGTTCGATTAAATATTAACTTCTTTTATTGTTGACAAATGAATTTCTATTATTGTTGTTATGTACTTTTCTCGTAAAAACGAAATTTTCCATAATTCACAAGTACTTTTACATTGATATTCATAAATTATTTCAGTATTTATGTTTTTAAAAATCTAGGTAATATAGTGATATATCTGAAAAAATTTGTATTTAGTTTTGAATACAATTTTTTTTCTAAATAGAAGTACCTATTTATTTACTTTGTTTATTTGAATAACTTCATTAAATAAGTGCCTCCTTGAATTATTTATTTATCATATTATTTAGTGTTTATTTCAGACCTTTTAGGTATCGTGGGGGTATCGTACATTTTCAAGGGAGTATGCTATATGAGTAAATTTTGAGGGATAATAAAAATATCGTAAGCCATTGACTAAATAATTAAGCTTGATTTATTGGTATTAGATACCTACAAATACATAAATTCTTAAAAATGCATAGTTTAATTCTTCAAATGAAAAAAAAAATATATTAATATAATATTGATAATACTCCATTTTGAGCTTAAGTCATTAAATTAAACGAATCCTGGGCTGATTTTGACGTGTGTATACATAATTAATTCATTCACAGTATCTTTATCGAGTTTTTGAGGTTTCCTTCTGTACTAATTTTCACGCAGGATTTCAATATTTCTTGTCCCATTTGATTTCTTATTTTGCTCATAATTCTATTCATCATCGTACAGAAAGGTTCTGCAGAACGGTAGATGTTTAAACTTTCATTGAAGGCTGAATCTTTCACGAATTTTTAAATAGTTCCAAACTACTTGTCTAAGTAAGAAAATGAGGAAACGTTGAATATATTGTTCTATAATATATCTGCGGTAAAAAAATGTCCCATAAAAGCGGGTCGATTAGGTGAGCGAAATAATTGCAACAAATTTCGGTGACTCGAATACTCGATAATGTTCGGTATGTGTGTGGTCTATCCGATAACTGAGGAATACCGTAGTGTCACATTGAATATAATATTATAAATTGTAATATATTAAGAAAAATGACCGGTGTATAAGCAATTGAACCGTTTGACTTTTTTCTAATTCACTTTGGATCAATGTAAGAATAAGTCCCGGAAATTTGGATCTCGAGTACTTACGCTATTTTTCTTGTACAAAATCAAAACACTGAATATTAAAATTTAAAAATATCTACGTATACATTATATAATTATACAGTGGACATTTTTATACTGCGGTGACGCGGGCATTCGTTTTTAATTATTATGTATATAGTAGAATGTACAATTATGATGTTATCGTTTAGTGTATCTAGTGTAATATTCTGTCTCCGATTCCGTCTATTACGTAGACATAATTCACAAGTATGGTTCCTCATAATTTATGTTATCCTAGAACGCTAGTATTGCACGTATACACATTAACTTGCGGAATGTGGGGCCTTGTGGGCAAGAGCGCAGTACTCCTTCGCGTATTTTACAAGATTTGGATGGGGGAAATCAGGATTTCAAAATGTCTGCATTTTTTTTTATAACTATTCACCAGTTGTATTATTTTTATTGTTATAATTAGTTTTCGGCACACTATTACTTATAGGCCTAGTTAAATACTTTTTTACGAGAGATATGTCTCCTTTGACTCTACGATGGCCGCTCATTTGTGAAGTATTCGTTATTCCAATTATATTTATATCGCTGGACTGCTGGAGTGATCTAATTTCTAATAACACTTAAAATTAATTTAGTTATTTTGTATATTAAACTGGCATAATGTACTTTTTTAGTATTGAATTGAAATTCTACAAATACTAAACACCCTTTGAGTATTGATAAAATTGTGCTGTGAAAAACTACCTTGTTTTTATTTAGTAGAAATAATATAGCGACCTACTTTGGGCGGGTAAAAATAAAATATTTTTAATTACCCTTTAATGTATTATTAATTTAATACATTTTTGTATCTTGATATGGAATGGTTAAGATAAGATAAAACTTGCCAAGGTAATAAAATATTGCATAATGTACCTATCTAGTATAAAGGCTAACCTAAAATCTAAATAATTTTATGAAATGTTTTGAAAATATTAAAGGGGCTCGAAAGTAAAATTATTCAAATATACTATAGTGTACCATATTAGTAAAAAGATCAACGAACTTTTAAATGCTATCGTCATATAATTTATTTATATAAATCAAAAATGTAAATTTAATTGTTTATAGTATTGTAGTAATTAAAAGCATTTTGTTTTAATGATAATGGATTACATTTATCAAATTACCTTATACCCAGACAAATTATTATTATTGTTCTGTTTTTATTATTATCAAATTATATAAACTACACATTTTTAATCTAGTCGAAATATTATTAACGATTGACCTAGGGTTTAATGACTTTTTTAAGTTTATTAATAACATTAAATACCAATAATTATTAGTAGGCGATAGATATTTTTTTTTTCAAAAACTAAATAAATAATAACAAATCAATAACCTAATTTTGTCTGTAGAGTTAATAATATTATATTATCATTATTAAGCCGAATGCTCACTTATCTTGTATACTTTTACTATACTATACTAGACGATTGTAGTATAAACAAAACACTTAATGAATGGTCTTAAGACAAGTTTTAAATAATATAATATGTATTATTATAATTCTTATCATATCTAACAGGTTTTTTAATAATACAAAAAACTATTTAATGTACCTATATATAATTCTAACCTCTTATGATATATCTTAGTATTAAGAGTAATTTTTGGGATTTAAGAAAATTGTATTTCATAATTCATCGGAAATTCCTCGAGAAATCAAAAAAAAGGATTAAAATGTTTTCAGTCGAAACCAATACGAAAATGGTTACAAAAAAAACGAAGTTTCATTTCAGTTTTTATTGAAATACATGATTGAGATAATATAACAAGCTTATGCCACTAACAAGCAATGGATACTTAATACTTATTATAGAATCAAGGTCAACAATGTTATGTATTCATAATTTTTTAAATAATTAAAAAATATTTTTAAAATTTAATTATTAACTGTTAATTATTTTAGTTTCTTCTACATTGTTCATAGAATAAAATAATTTTGTTTTAAATTCGAAATAATATAGTATATTATGCAGTCGTATATTATTATAAAAACAATTTTCTAGATTCTAATTGTTTTAATTAGTTTTTATTTACAATATTCAAACTAACATTTAATATTGTCTATTGTACGATCGTCGATCTTCCAAACACCATTGAAAGTATAATATTACGTTAGGTAGTTAAATTAGGTTAGGTATGTACGTTAAATAATATTTAAAAAAGTCAAAACTAATTTTATTTTGCCAAAACCACGCGATTTCCTTATATAATTGCATATAGTGTTCGAATGTTAGGTATTTCAATATTATGTAAGATTTTTACATTTTAGATTTTTATGCTTTTCTAATTTTTTTGTTTAGTAGGACTTGATAAATACCAAAATATCATATAAAGCAATTTGCCATGAATATTAATACCGGTTTTGTGTATACACATGTATCTCAAAATATATTTCAATCAATAATTTATTTTCAAGGTGCCTACTTAAATTATATGGGTTTTCGTATATTTATCATTTTTCAAACTGTAGATTATTAAAGTTTCAGTAATATTGTATATTTTGTATATAAGGAAATGGTTCATAATATTATCCAAAGTTCTTACAGTATTGGTCATTAACAGCGGATATTGAACAAAGTGAAATCACAAATTATTGAACAGATTACAGATATGTCTATGATATTCAAGTATTTTGATGAAAATACAATGAATAATTATGCAATTATTCAAAGCTAGCATACTAAAAATCAGTTATTATTTTATGCAATAACAATTATTATTGTATTTAAAATTTAAATATTTAATATTATAACTGGTTTTCATACTTATTTTTATCCTAGACATTTTTACTAGGTATTGTATTATCTATCTAAATTCTTTGAAATAATGTACATTTTAAAGAAATTCGTAAATGAGCTTATATTAATGTTTGGCAAAAAATTAAATATTTTAATTCAACTGACTGACTAGTTTCCGAGATTATCGTTATTTAATCAAAAAGGGGGGGTTATCCTTGCGTATATACTACAAGACGTTGCAATATTTCTTGTGTGTACGTGTCGTTGATATCTTATTTAATTTCGTATTCCTGGATTGTGTGTAATATTTTGGCCATAGAGATAATTAAAATACTTTAAATTCATAGATTATATAATTTATTTTTACAAAGTAGATATAATTATCCTTACGCCATATAGTGATAGTGAGTCAGACGAATTTTACAGATAATATACGTCTTTTTATTCGTATCTAAACGATCTAATTTTTACCAATTAATATTAAATATGGAGAATTTTGAAACTGTCATTGGTGAAACTATAAAAAAATCCCAAAAATGTATATTATTATTTATTACCAGAATAAATTATAGTCAATTTCGCATCTCCCAATCAATTTCGATGTGCGTAAAAAAAATAGTAGGTTATGAATTATGATCGTTGAGTTACGTATAGTACAAAATATTTTGTATGTTTGAATAATCACAACTTAAATCAAATACATTTTATACAAAAGTAAACATAATTGATTAATTTAATTCATAGATCTGTACATTTAATTAAGTTTTATTTGTGTTCTCGAAGTAATTAACAAATAAAGTATTACTTACATCAAACATTTTTAATATCGTGTAAAATAAATATAAATATTATATTATACAGTATTTTTGAACAATGTATAATAATAATACACTCGAACAAGAGAAAATTTTGTATTCTTTTAAATACCTTAATTTTTGTAATATCTTTATAGCATTTATTTTTAATAGTCGGTCGAACAAATATAATGATAAGTAATGTATTTTATTATTACTATTATTATAATTATTAAAGCGGTAATTGAGATTTATATTGACGTTGGTAAATTAGGTTATTAGTGACGTGTGAATGTGTTTGCATGGTGTTTTTGTATTGTTTTTTTATTACTATTTGCATAATAACACGAATAAATTGTGTGTATTATTGTGAATGCATTTAATTTTAAAATCTGGTCATCACTAGATTTGTTGATTAATGCGTATTGCATTGCTTATATGTATTTGTAATATTATCTTGTTATCAATACATTGGTGTACTATAAATTATAATATAATTTGTCATTATGACACGTGATTCAGGTGTTAATCGAAGGGCTTAGCTCTAGCTACAGTATTCAGAGTGTTCGGTATTGACGTTAAAAATAGATGATGGTTGGCTACTGAAGTACTGTCTAGTGCTTACTGTAAATCAAGCTGTGATTGTTTTGAACTGTACATTTTTGGTTGACACAGGTATAGAACTTATTCATTGACTAAATACAATTATGTAAATTTGGATTTGACCGATTTGGGAGACCTTATGATCAGGGGTGGATAGGTAGTATTTATGTTACAGGGAAATATTTGAAGGAGCCACCAAACTGAAAAAAAATTGGTCACTTCGCTCGCATAGATATTCAATCTAACACCTTTACCTATAAATAAAATGTTTCGTGTGAAAATGTATTTTTAGTTTAGTGAGGGGCTGGGGAAACGGCATATGAGGAAATAAAATTTATAATAAAAATTAATTATTATTATTATTTATTTAATATAAAAATTTTAATTCTTGACTTGTCGTGCTATTATTATATTGTTGAAAATAACAGTAAGTAATAATAATTTATATAAATTTAAACTATTTCTATTTGGTGAATATTTTATTCTACAAAAAAACAAAGTGTAGACCCGAGTGGGCCCCCAACATAAACATAGACGGGGGCCCACAGGGGAAATCCCTTTTTCCCTATGGGCCTATGGGCCACCCCTGCTTATGATAACGATATAACCATTTTTCAAATACTAAATTATTTACATTCTATTTCAGTGTTTTGAAATTTTGTTTATTACCTATAAGATGTAATAAGTCAATAACTATAATACAAAATTAGGCTACTTAAAGTCGTAACACATTAGCAGGTAAAATAAATAAGTAAAAATAGTATTAAAATATTTTATTTTAAAGAAATATTCTGTAAAAAGGTATACCTATACGAATAATAATGATATTTCGATGGTAATTTTTATTATATTTATAGGTATTGATAAATGATAATATTAACAAATATCAAATAATATAATTTTTATTAGATATTTTATGGCTAGGTAGATAATGTAATATATATTATTCTAAATCATAAAATATGCATTAAAATTCAAAATATATAAATTTAAATTTAAATATAGTGATGAAAGCTTCTATTTTCTAACTGCTTAATTGGATTAAATGGTCTATATAAACTTTTTACGTACCTACATTTTAAATAATTTGATTCATCTTGTTATGATGTCACTTTTTATAGTACTTAAAAAATTACAAACGCTGTTAAATTCTTAGCTATATAACTATAGGTTTGAATTGTTGCCAATTATAAAATTAGATGTATTTAATATAAGGTTAATCATTTAATATATTTTATAATGTTAATTATTGTTTTCGAATACATTTTACAATGTAATTTAAGTAGAATTTTTACTTAATATATGTATAACAAATTAAAATTAAAAAGAATAAATAATTCTGGTGTACATAATACATTTTTTAAATTATATTTACATAAATTTCGATACTAGATGTTTGTGTTTGTAACTAAACGTCCTATATTAGAATATGATTATTAAATAAGATTAAATATTTTGTTCGGTGTGCCTATCTATTAATAATACAATAATTATGTAATTTTTTGTACAACTACTTACAAATTATAGAAATTGTGAAATAACGCAGTTGACTATGATAAATCATTTTTCTTTTTATTAATTTATGTAAATATAAATAACTGAAATGTTATCGTTGTAGGTGTTTAGTAAGTGTTTGCCTACTGAATTAATAATTGATATATTAACAATATTATCTCTATGAACTTAAAAAAAAATGTACTTAAATGGGTTTTTTTTCTAATCTGGAATTTATTCATTGTAATCGTTTCTTAAATAATTGTTTACTTGTGTAATGCATTTATCTAACTTTTTATATACAAAATAGGTATATTATAAATGTTGGTAGACATAAGTAAATTTTAATGAATAATGTATAGGTGGGTAATTATTATTCGTAATTTCAAATTTATTGAACTATTAATTTTGTGGTGCCTATTAATATGATGAAATTATTTATTGTATTAGATAACATTTTTAATATCACTCAAAATGTAATGTTACAATGTAATTGATTGTCATTTTCATTTAAATTTTCGTTTAGTTACCTGTTCATAATTTTTTTAGTTTTTATTCCTGAAGAGTTGTTAACGACTTAACGACTATTCATTTACTTTCCATATAATTGTTATCATTTACCTTACATTATTATATCTATATAAAAGCGTACGTAAATAAGTGAACGTAACCTTCCACTGTTTTTGTATACCTTTTTATTGTAATTGATTTAAATAATCAGACTATCAGTTGTAGCAAATTATAATATAATTATTAAATCAAATTTTGTATGAGTTAAATAAAACATAGATACTAGTAAGTAGTAATGTGTAGACTGTAGGTACACGTCAATTTGAATATGTAATTCAGTATATTTGCTGCGTATAAAATTACTTAATAATAAATGGTGTTCGTATGTGTATAGCATTATTAAATAATTACAAAATAATTGTATTAAGTTATTTAACCGTACATTTGTGATAAATTACACTTTAAAGATCTATAATCGGAAATTCATCACTCATTCATCATACTCGTCCATGTAATGAAAATCTTTAATAATCGCTAAAACACGATAATATACATTGATATATTAAGATTACGGTTTTCATTCACATCACCATCACCTATTAAGAGATTGTAATGACATTTTTTGAATTGTGTATTTGAATAACAAATGTTCTGATTATAATATTATAATATGTCGTACAGACTTGAGACTTCTATATAATATATACAGCAACACAATATTTGTAACCAATAACCATATAATATAATCAATTTCAGTCAATTTACATTTTGTGACGTCTAAAACTATTTTTTGTGCTATACAATTTGTGTATTATTGGTTTTGTTGTTTTTATTTTGAATTTTTAGACGACTATTTAAATAATAGAGGAAATCAATGAACAAGTTCAAGGTGAAAATCTGCAGGTATTAAAATAAATTGATAGATAGGTATTCATAGTATCTCCAATTCACAACAATTGAAAATAGTAATTTCTGGTACTTTCAGTTCACATTCCAGGAAATGAGCTTTAAGACTAATGGTATGGATAGTTGCCCTTGGGTAAATTTATCTCCTCCACATCTGATTATAGGTATATTGATGATGTATAAAATATAATTAATTCCTGCAGAACCAAACAATTTGAAAACCGGAGTTATATCTTCGAACTTGTCATTTTAATTATTGTGTATCGGTTTTTTTCACCTTGTTTTAATGTTGATAACCTTGTAATTAAAATTGAGGTCAATGTTGAAATAGAATCTAAGTATATGGAAAATATAGGTATATTATACACCTATATAATCTATATATATATGTTAATTAGTAAGCGCAAGTACAAAAGGGATGAGATTTTTTTTTTTTAATATTGGTATAATGGTATCTACGTCCTATTTACACATTAAATATCCATATCAATAAATGTATACAGGTAATAATAGGTATATGAATTAATCAATTAGCTATTTAAATAACTACCTCGATAACAACTATAATTATTCAGAGTGAAATTTGAATAAAAATCAGTTCAAACTCTTATATATCTACGATTACATTGTATTTTTATAATCCTTGAAGAGATAATTTTTAGTAAATTTAAATTCAAAAAGGTTTTTATTTAACGTTGACCGGAAGTCGAACGTATTTGTTTCTTTTAATTATTGCATACATCGCCCAGTTTATGACGTTGTTGTTAAATATACTTGATACACTTTCATTGATTCATTGATATTGGTCTTATTATTTACATTAATTTTTATATTTTTTGATCATTCTTAAAGACCAATGAAAAATAAAAATTTAATGGTCCAACCAAAATATGTACATTTATAGTATAGTTTACCGGAAAAAAAGAAGAAACAGAATTACGTAATCGTAAGAAATAGTATATTTTTCATTCTAGTGAAAGCTATAGTGCGTACCTGTATACCTGTATATATTGCATATTATATTATACACGCATAATATTTTTATATATATTAGATTTTACCTTTACCTATATAATATTATACTGCAAATCAAAATATATACTAATCATACCTATAATAAGTAATCTGGATTAAACAATAATATTTCAGGTGTACCTACTGTTATATTTTAGTAGTGTAATCAATTGGTTAATTTGTATGTATCTGTTTGCATAGATTTGGGCATCGTAACTCCAGCTCAGATTCAGTTCCTTACAAAAAATGTCGTGGAGAATACGGCGGCCGATAAGTTAAAAAGTATGGGTGCTATTGCTTATGATCCTATTAAGAAAGACGTATACGTCAGCGATGCCAATCAGAAAGTTGGAAGTATATTCCGGTTGAAGACTACCGGTGATACGGCATACACCATCATCGAACCCATCGTTGCCAGTAAGTATATCGCGGGCTCCGGCCGTTGCGGTCACCGGAAAAGGGTTTACCCTCGCCGAATAATAAATGTATCAATGGTTTGGTTTTTTTCCCCACAGAACAAAACGTTACTGTACTGGGTATGGTGTTCGATGACCGTACGTCCACTTTGTACTGGACCACCGGTAACGGGCTGACCATTAATTACGTTCGCGTACCAGAAAACACGACCAAGGTCCCTCTCACAGGACACGTCCTGTTAAAGTTCAAGGATGCTATACCCCAGGGTATCGCCATCGACACGTGTCGAGGGTGAGTTACTTATTTTTATCAATTTATTGCTTCAGAGTTATAATATTTAAATATATTTTATAATATGTATACTTTTGAATTGGAAGAATTTAAGGTTAGGTTAAGTACAGTTTCGGTTTTATTAGACACTAATTCTGAACACCTGCAAACCTAAATTACGCATCGAAGGTCATTTGTGAATAAACGATCTAAAATGCCATTAATATTATTCATTAAAATTTTTTATAGGTACATAATATTATGATCTTTCATATTCAATTTTACTCGAATTTACTTACATATAAACGAATAACGATCACAGTTTTTAAGTATATCTTTATTATAACTTAACTTATATTGTAGGTACAATTTACCATAGATATTATTATTTTCATTTTTACATTGAATTTTTATTTGAATTTTTACATTCAAACTAAATTTAAAAATTATTATTTGAAACACAATTTGTATAGCTTTAACTGAAATATAATTTGAACAAATGGTATTAATTAACAATAAGAGATTTAATGAACATACAGATAGGGCACTATAATATTATATGTTAATGAGTAGTATTGATCACATTATTTTGATAACCTTCACGCTGGCCATTGACGACGTATTACTTTAGCGGGTGGATTATACATAAATATATTATTATTAGAAACTAAATAAGATAACAAATTTACGATTCTAAAATGTTGAGCTTTTTCTTTCTGTTTAAGTGTTTTATTTAGTATTTAAAGAAGCAAATTATATAGTAGACAATGTTAAATATTTTAGTACGAAACGGAAAACAATGATTTAAGTGGATAGTTGATCACAAATCCTGATTATTTATTCATATTTTGACGGAATAGTCAATACTCAATGATATCGAACAAAATATAATATAAATATTATTTAATGATGTAATACATTTATTTCGCCAAACGTCACAGTTTTAAAAATCTGAACACTAATAACATCGTACAATATTTAATTTTTGATAGGATTCTGATGTGTACAGACTGCAGTAAGGCATACTAATAATTCCAAAGAGTTAAAAGTGTCTCTTCGGATAAAAATATACACACTTTAGCTGTAAAACTATATAGAATCGTTTTACCTCTTTTAGAAATCTACATTAAATACTTGTACGTAAACAAATCAATTTTTATTTTGGTTGGCAATAATTTTGAAATCGTTGTTTGAAAACTTACAAATGACAATGGTAATTTTCAATGGATTTACGGCTAACTTGAAAAAGCTGGCTTATCTAATCAGCATTTGAATATTAAGCAACTATGCTAAACTTAAATCCGTGCTCTTCGACAGTGCAACTTTCAATGTCTGCTTGATTTTCCCCTCTCCCTCCACAAAAAATTTGGAATTTGACAAAACCGTTTCAAGAATAATAATCGTTAATACGTTTTCGTGTTTCAGGTATCTGTACTGGACGAACTGTAACCATCTAAACGCGACCATCGAACGGTCGCGCCTGAACGGCTCTGATCGTCAAATCATTGTGCACGAGAACTTATTCCAGCCGCTGGGCATCGCAGTGGACGTGGAACGTAACTTGATCTACTGGAGCGACGAGCACGAGGGCCTGTACTACAGCATCGAGAGCAGCAACCCGGACGGTGGTTCCCGGAGGACGCTCATCCATGGCACGCACCACCAGCCGTTCTCCATAGCGGTGGACGACCGGGATATCTACTGGAGCGACTGGATCAACAACGCCGTGTGGACCATGCCCAAGGACTCGTTCCAGGGCGGCGTTCAGCCGTCGCTGGTCGCCAAGTACGAGATGATCAACACGCCCATGGGACTGATAACGCCCACCGGCAACACTACCATGGTCAACAGCACGTATTGCGCGATGCACAGGTCAAAAGTACGTATCACCCTGATTTCCCACAGTGGTGACCCCCGCCCGCCCCTAGATAGCCCAACCCGTTATCGCTGCACCAGAATTAAATGTGTAATTTTTTACTAATTTTCATCCAATTTTATTATCTGGTATAAAATTCATATTTTACGAAGTCGGATACAACATGCAGGTACGATGTATATAGGTGTCTTCCTTGCCGTGTCATTACTCCTCGTTTATTATTTGTAATGAAAAAATATTATTTTTATGATTTTAACCATATAGGTAGTCTTAAAATGAATTTCCCTAAGTGATGAAAATAATGGAATGTCAAGTTCTGCTATCCTATTTTACAGTTACTTATTTATTATAATTACTCATACAACTATTACGATATGGGAAATCACCTACTATTAAATATAATATCTACAGAGTGACACCCTCTGACACCCCTTACATTTGAATAAATACTCAATCGAACATAGGTGTTTCATATGACATAAATACAGTATTAACAGTCATCGTCAGTTGTCTTATATTATTTAACTTTTTAAATGGATTTTTATCAGTGTTTTGTTTTATACCCTGCAGTAGTTACTACATTTTACACTCATTTATAAACGCCAATCGTGGATGAAAATAGTGAAAAATTATTTATTAACGTATCTCTACTACTCCACACAGCTGTGATTGCGATATCCAAGTTTTTCGCAATTTCTATTCTTAAACTCGGAATTTTTATGTTTATGAGTTTTCAAGGTTTGTTTTAACAAACATAACATGACACTTAAAAAAAAAACTAGGTTCATATTTATTTTAATGAAATTAAAAACTTAAATATTTTTAATTAACATATAAATTTGTAGTTTGTACAGTTGTACACTTTCAAATGTTCAATATAATGGTCTTATTAAATGACTAAACTATGGTCCGTCGAGACCGAATATCCGTATTTATAGTTTTAAGATTGCCACCATAAAATCGTTGAATTTTACCACACACAATTTTATATCGTAATTTCCAATTTGAAAAAAAAATAGTACCTACCTATAGGTATATGAGGTACTGCAATTGAACACTTTTATATTATTAGTTATTAGTTATGAGTTTATGACAATAGCTAGTATACTTACTACAATATATATTATATTATTATAGCCAATATTCATTAATTTTAATATATTAATAATAATTATACAAAATAATTTGATAATTAATGTAAATTAACTACATAAATGTGTAATACAAATAATTTCAATGTTTTTTTAAATATTTTAATTGTGATAATTTATACATATTATAATGAAAATCCCAGTTTTCATTATAATTATTTTTTTAATGTTCGGTTTCATTGCATATTTTGTCAAGCGAAGAAATGTGTGCGGTTTTATAGGTACCTAAATAATGTAGTTGATAGTCTACATTTTTTTTTAAAGTGTCTGTTTTCGATAAACAAATAAAATCAATAGTACGAATTTTCGGAAATCGGACGTTAACTATGCGCCAATGATGTATAATGTATATATATATAGCTAAATAATAATATTATATAATCAGCTGTGTCGTTTCTCCGTCCCCGCATCCCGTTACTGTAGCAGCCACATCCCGCGTACTATATAATATATATATATTATGCTTTTAGAGGACGCTACACGCGCATGTGTTGTCCCTTACACACGAGTAACATGGACAATATTCTTACATGATTCTTATACTACGCAGTTAATCAGCTATAGTAAAAAGTAGAGCAAATTGACATATTATTGAATATTCGTAGAGTAAAATATCGACTGAACCCAAGCGTTGAGCTTTTTTCTCATGTTTCTATTAGGTATAAAATGTGTTATGACTTATGAGTACTTACTTACATATTTTTAAACATATTTTTTTCAAATTCATATTATTATACTCGTTTTAAAATAAAATAAGGAAAAAATACCCGAGCGTAGAGTATTCTGTTGGTATTCTTATCCACAAATACAAATATGTAATGCTATAATTTCGCGGTTATGTCGTGCAATAACAACATAAAAATACTTACATCCCCCCCCCACTCCCGTTCACGCAATAATAATATTAATAACGTCGTTCGTTTAAGCAGGATATCGCGGTGGTGACGACCACGGAACCGACGCCGGAACTGATCCCGTACGAAGTGTTGAGGAACATTTGCAAGAACAAGGGCGTGTTGCACGCCAACGGGACGTGCACGTGCGCCCCGGGATTCGAGGGTGAATACTGCCAGACTGGCGTGTGCGACGGTTACTGTGCGTACGGTACGTGCACGCTGTCAGACGCGGGACAGCCGACGTGCCAGTGCTCGGAGACCAGCTACGGTGACCGGTGCGATAAGCAGCTGTGCGCAGGCCGGTGCCAGAACGGCGGCGATTGCACGATGGACGGGGCCGGCAACCCACGGTGCGAGTGCCCGGTCGGGTACGCGGGTGACGCGTGCGAGTACAAGGCGTCCTGGCTGAACGAGGTGTGCACCGTGTACTGTCAGCACGCCATGTCCAAACAGCAACAGTCGTCCGTCTGCAGGTGATTTATAATTTATTAAGCAAATCGATAAATAACCGTCGCGACGCGTCGAAACAAAACCTTTAGGTACTTAATTCAGGAACTCCGAACTCGTGGCACCACGTCATTGTGGACTTGTGCACATTATTATATTATGTACAGTGTACAGTGTACACCTTTTATACATATTATCATTGATTATAAATACTATAGTATAATACTGGTAAATACTGGTATTTATAATTAATGACAATGATATTATGTATTTTGTTTTTAACGCCAATGTTCTGAGGTTCGCTATGGTCTCGGTCAGCTGTGGAGCTGGAGGAAAAAAATGCTCTTATATATCATATATTTTATACTATTATACTATTATATATTTATTAATTTAAATAATCGTTAAATTACGATTTTGAATACAAATCTAATTTTTATGGTTGTTTTTTGATTTTTTGTTATGAATATATTATTTTATACTTAAATTTTCGTTACTTATGGATAAAGTTCTGTAAAAAACTATTCGGTATTTTTAGAAAAGTATCCCGCTTCCAGTTAAAAAATTTAATTTACTACTTCAAAATGTATGAAAAAAAAATGTTTATACGGTCAAAATACGGTTAAAATATTAGATTAGTCTCATCGCATGATCTAAATATAGTATATTTTGTTGTAGTTTTATAGTATTATAAAAATACTGTTAATATGTATTGTAATTATTCATTATGCTCATTTTGTCTGAAAACATGAACATAATATACATAAATTCATCGTATAATGTCCGCGAGTCCTGATTCGTATAAGGTCATATATAGGGTGGTATATAGTGTCTGGTTGGACTGTTGATAACCGTTGATTATCTGTATGTAATAACTATTATGAGATACGACGTGTTTATTACACACGGCGGATCGACGTACATAAATGGTGCAATAGTTTTAATTCTATACCACTTCTGTGCGAGATCTCGAGGAACAACTTACAATTATCGCAATATATATACGTACCCGGAAAGTATACTGTAAAAACCGAGGTAAAAACTTATTCTGCTTTAGGACACCTGCCGTCGCCGAGGTCCTCGATTCGTTATTTCAGTCCACCTGACACCACATATACATATATTATACGTGTTACATATATATATATATATATATATCATACTTTTATAAAATATACAGAGCCATAACATATATTATGGTACACCTTCACGATATTGTGTTGCGGCGGCGACCGCCTTGAAATCCAAAAAATCGTAGTCTCGCGAATATGGTATACGCAGTGGCGTGTCCGAGATTTTCAATGAGGGGGGGGGGGGGTAGAATGCTATAAGTAATAAGACATTTCAATGAATTGTGGTGGTAGTACCAAAGACACAAACATGGGGATTTATGGGACAATGAAGGGTGAGGTATAATCCCTAACCTCCCCTCTGGACACACAACCAAATATACGATCGTCTATTCGTCAATAGTTGCTATATATATTATGTCTATTATAGTATTATACATTTTTTATCTCAATATGTCAAGGATGTCGACTACTTGTGGATTTGTCTGTAAACGTCTTTATCTGTAGTGCACCGTGGTTATCCCGTTTTCATAAAACGAGACATTAGCCCTAAAATTAGTAAAATATAAGTTTAACCTTATTAAACTTTACGAGCTTCACACACACTTGAACCGTAGACACGTAGACCGTAGACAATATTTGAAGATCGTTTAATTTCGATTAATTGATAGGCACCAGCTACAGAACATAATATTCTATTGCGTCGCAGTACTCACAAGTTCTCCCTCCAGTTTTAGTTGTACCTATCACGTTTAAATTTTGATGCAATAAGCCAATTAACAGTGAATATGATTTTGTCTATATAATTACGCCAAATGTAAAATAACAACGAAATAAGTATAATTTGTATATAGGTAGTGTCAGTCTGGCCATGGCCGCTAAGCTGCGAACGCGCCCGGGGCCCCTGACCGTAATTGTGTCGTGGGGCCCTGATAGTACTATGAATATTGGATATTATTGAAAATTATATACTATACCATTATAATTTATTATACTATTATCACTTTATCAAAAATTTTAAATTACTGATTTAAAGAAAATAAATTACACAATTTGAATCGCGTTAAAAAATATTAAGTTGTATAAATAGCAGTCCTGTAAAGAATACTGTACTTGAGTAAATACTCAAATACATTTTTTTTTAAGTATTTAAGATACTACTCAAATACATTGAAAAAATATTTGGAATACTTTTCAAATACTTTTGGTTTTTAAAGTGGGTTTCTAATTATCGTAATATAAACACATAGGTAGTAGGTAATCTAATAGTTATCTAATAGTTTTAAAGGGAATATTGTTATTCAATATTCAATAACTTTTTTTAGAAATCTGGTTTTCACAAACCTTTGGGCTTCGGCTAACACAGAAATACAGAATATTAAATAAAACTATTATTCTATTATTGTAGTAGACAATAATATTTTTCCAACCAATTATTTCGAATAAAAATATAATGTTCGAAATAAAAAACCAAAGTATTCAATACCAAAAAGTATTTAATACAAAAAAAAGTATTTAAAATACCATTCAAAATACTTCATGCTGAAAGTATTTAAAAATGTATTCAATACTTAAAAAAGTATTTGAATACTTTTGCTCAAATACTTTTACTTAAATACTTTACAGGACTGATAAATGGCCATAAGGCGTATTAATTATATAATTTTTTAATTCATAAATAATTGCTCTAACTATATAGTTAACTTAAATGTGTGTTTTAAGTAAGGTAAAAAATATAATATTTTGCACTACTTATAAGCGCTTTTAATCATTTTATGAAATAACATTTTTGTTACAAATGCATCCGGGGCCCTTTAAGTACCAGGCGGACACTGTATATAGGACTTATATAGTTTCCTTGCAAATGTACCTATTTGTTTGTCTTGCAATATTGCTTCGCCACCGCGATAATTTTCTGTTACAAAACGTTAGGAAACATTCAAACATGTATGATGTATAGTTTATACCCACTATCTATATATTCATATTATAAATCCGGTAGGTGTACAATATGTTTTAAAATTTCAATCATTTTTAAAATCAACGTTAACATGACAACACCGCTCATAAGTGAACTAAAGTCTAAACTACTGAATATACCTCTGATTAGGTACCTACTTAATAGTTCTAAAATCTATACCTATATTGATTGTTACTTGTTTGCCGCGGACCATTAGCCGTTTGTGTAACATATTGAACCGGGTTTAAAAAGAGCTTGCGTAATCAATGTAGGTACATATTATACATTATATATTCTAAATTTGTAACCTGTTGAACCTATATATTGTATGTGAATTATGATTGCACTGCTTCTCGTGGCCTGACGATGCAGCTTGGTTGTTTTATTATATAATAATAATAATTAATTATTATAGACCTACACACTTAAAAATATTGAATACTATTTTATTATAATTTCGATGAACCCGTATATATTATCATATATAATATTTGCACCATACATATATAACACCATTGATTATAAATAGTACTTATAATCAATGATAATATAATATACTGTATTGAATCTTGCTTATACTGTTCTAAAGTACATAACAATATTTAACTGTGAAATATAATATACATTATTACGATTCCACTACTGTTAACGGTTTAGTGCTTATTTATACGATTATACCTGTATTATTAAATTTATTTGTCGTAAATATTTCATAATTTTATAGAAGAAGGAGGATGCCAAAACTCGAATATTTATCCAGAACTTATTTTTGTGTGTCATACTAAATTGGTTATGTATATTACCTTTAGTACCTACGAAGTTATTAAGTATTAAACGACTAATTTGCGATGGTATTTTATCTTAGAATAACGTTATAATACTTTATAGAAGTATTTCAAATATTTTCTAATACCTACTTACATTTTTATACAAAAATTATTTCCCCCGAATATATTTAAATTGTTTGTCAAATATTTACCATTATCATCGATGAAAAAAAAAAAAACATGTCTAGGAAATAGTTTGAAAACCCCAAACTAAAAATATTTGTAAAAGATTTTTGAATTTAATTTATTTAAATACGAAATACAAAAAAACTATTTAAATACGAATGTTTAAATATTTAACAAGTATGGATGACATACACAATATTTGATAAAAGATAAGCTTTGATGTATTTTCGACGGCTGTATCAATAATTTATTATTTATGTACTTATGGATTAGACCACAGTATCCGATAATTAAAAAAAAATATATAGGTAGTTATGTTGTTTTAATTAAACATTTAATTAAGGCTTCACAGGTACAGGTTAAACAACAACACAACCAATATGTTTTTATCATTATTATTTAAATAAAAATATGAAGTCTCCCACGTACATGATGTTTGCTTGCTGTGTACACTAAAATAATGCGTGTAAATAATACGTAAAATTAAAAAAAAAATAGGCCTTGGATTTATACCTCCGTACGAAATTTTATATTATATTATAACTAGCTGCCCGACGTTCCTCCGGAAGAAATTATTTTTTTATAATTTAATTTAAAAACATGTGACTATTTTTGGCTATACAAATAATATAATATAATTATATATTGTAGTTATTGCTATTACTAATTTCTGAAAATTTTATACCTTACATTTTGAATTCAACCACTGGAGTGGTAAATTTTATTATTTTTATTATAGAATAGAGATAAGGTAGAAAAAAATGTAACAATAAATGATTTGTTCAATGAATAATAACCTTAGGTATACCCACTCGCCCGCGCGTATTAGCCCCTAACGGTTTTCGACGCATGATGACAATTTTTTTTGTTTTTTTTTGCAGGTGTGACGAATATAGCAGGCAGTTCGATTATTCGGAAATGGCCATGCTCAACCATTCGGACATGTCGCCGTGCAAGCTCAGCAAGAGCATGGTGGCTGTGATCGCCATACTCACGGTGTTTGTCGCCAGTCTTGGCACCATAACCATAGTGCTGTCAAGAAAAGTGAGGTTGCTGGGCCGCCGACCCAGGATCAAGAAGCGCATCGTCGTGAACAAGAGCATCACTCCGTTGACGTGCCGACCGCCGCAACAGGAGAATCAACAGTGCGAAATAACCATCGAGAACTGTTGTAACATGAACATTTGCGAGACGGTAAGCTCAGTCGCGGTGTCGCAAAAGCTTAAAATAATTCGTTACAACTTACAATATATATAATATTGGTAGTCCCTATTTTTTATGTAAATCCGTATTATTCTTCTACAATTGATTTACGACGATTAGGATTAAACATGCCGACGTTTCGTAATGCCTATATGGATTCTGTGGTCGATTTTTTTTCGCATTCTTGAGAATTCGAGTCGAAATATTAATATAAGTTATATAGTTTGAGGTAGTCGCGTAAAAGTTGCATATTTTATAGACATTAAGTAAAAAAAATTTAATTTTGCCAAAGTTTGATTACATTTGGATTGTACACAATGGGGCTTTAAAGCTATTTTGATCCTAAGATAATCGAACGGTCGGTTGAATGTTTATTCAATATCGCGTGTGAGAATATTTTGTACAATAGATACTAATTATTGTATATAAAAATAATTAAAAATGGTACCTTACAATAATTGTACTTATAACTTATAATACCTTAACTTTATAAAAATTTTCAAGTATTTTTATGGATAAAGTACTTACAATTTACAGTGATTCGCATATTTTTGAGATTTTGTATGCATAAATATGTAGGACCTATATATTCTTCAACATTGTTTACATAAAAAAGTGGGTCCTAGTTATAATGTAAAATTAGTATTATTAATGATTAAAAAACATTCAGCTAAAAATATTTTTAAAATTATTGTTTTTAGCCATGTTTTGAACCGGATTTCCGACCCAAGATGGGAGGTCTGATGTCGTTGGGAAAGTCGAAAAAAGAAGACAAAGCGAACTTGCTGAGCAACACAGACATGTCGAGTGAAGACGAAAAACCGTTGTATTGATGTAGTCTGGTATAAAATTGAAATGTAATTTATTCGTTTTTACCAATGTTTTTACTTAAGGGGCTGTATAGGTATAACACGTTGTGCGTTGTTGTTGTCGTTGTTACTGTAGTTGGACAAATTTGTGATATTCTATATTGTTCCAAGCCATTAGGTTTCCATTATTTTTACGATTTAAACTGCTGAGGAGGGCATCGTTTTAGAGCATTACTATTTTTATTTTTGTAGAAAAATACTTACACGAAAAGCTCGATTTAAATACCGAATATTTTCTATTGAAACGTATCGTGTGTTTGCGAAAACTATGTACTTACTGAAAATACGGTTTATGTAGTTCCTCACGTACGACACGTTTGACTCTAAATGCATGTGCCGCTTTTTATTTAATTTAAACGTGCAGCCCCCCCCCCCCCCCCCAAATCCATATAATTCTATTATTATTATTATTTTATTTTAATATTATTTTATTATTTTTTTTTTTAATAAGCTGTTTTAAATACAAGACTGGAAATTTGTATCTTAAGTATTTTTTTTTCGTTTTATTGTTAAAACTAGTGAAATTAGTGTATTGTCGTTAAAATGAGTATTTGTATTTACTATATATTTCGTAAATTAAATATTTATCTTTAAAAATAAAACCATACATTCATGATAATATGTATGTTATATAATATTGTTATATTATATTATACTATACCTACATACTGTTAAGTATTTGCGAATTTTTTTGTAAAACGTCGCCTCGTAATATATACATTAAAGGTATTATTATTTAACTCTAAAAAATGTTTGTTTTATACGATCTAAGATCGAACAATATTATAAGTTATAACCTATCTCTTTTTATTTTATTTTTAACCTCAAGCCATATTATGTTTAATGTTCACTATAGTAAAGATTAAAGTGTAATCTTTTAGACAAAAAAAAAAAACTGTACTCCAATCAACTTTATGGTTGATGGTGAGGAGGTATTAATGTTGTTTATGAATTTATGTGGTTAGACATTTACATTTTCAATACGGATGTACGAGGGACAGATTAAGACCATTCGTGATTGATCAGATCACGATCGATGTCGATTTTTTGGAGGGTGTACATGGAGTCTGGGGATTCCAGCAGAATAAAAAAATGACTATTTCTAATTCATATTCAATTTTTTACTTTAAGTTAAAAATAATCATTTAAACGATATTTTTTAATAGGTTATAATGTTTGTAAATGTTATAATGTCACGGAGTGCCCGAGCGAACTACGGCGTCGGTTCGAATCCCAGCCACGGGTGGTATTGCTCCCTGGGCAGGCAACCCAATCGGGCATGGTGATGGCAGAAACCTACGGGTGCCCAATTAGAAGCTCTGCCAAATAGGCGTCCGATCTAGGCCTTCGGGCTTACTCCCGGACATGCCTATAACATTTGCCTAAGTTATGATTTAAAATATATGTTTTGTATCATCCGCTGATTGCTGTCATAATTAAGAGAAGCATTTTATGTCTCCGTCCCACAAACTCACTGTGCTGTTAGTATTGTTAAATTTTTAGATAAGAAAATTATCTGTCCTTAAGCATCGGATTTTATTCAATATTTTAATTTTCAAGTGAGATATTATGGGCCTTTTTAATTTTTGATATTTCACATACCTACATAGGTTATTGGTATACCTATATATATTGCTTGAAAATGAAAATATTAAAAAATCGCCGAAGCTTAAGGGGCCTGGATGCGGATATTATATCTCATATTAATTAATATACATGTGTTTATTTTAACACCCGAATTAACCACAATAAATTTGCATTTAACCGTAACAAGAAGTGTATTTATACCTTTAAAATCTGAAACAATGATTCCGGTGTAAAGGTCTGGTAAAAACTTAAGGTCTTTTACTCTTTTGAGCTAAAATGTACGCAGTAGCGAGGCCCCTTAAGCACAGATAATGTTCTTAAGTAAAAGTTCGATAATAAGGAAATTATGTCTTTTTTGTCTGTACGACTGGCGGATTGTATCTATATATAGAAATATTCAAACATTTTTTGTAACAGAAATAATGCTTCGATTTTCAACTTTATTACCATCTTCTATTTACTTATTGTCGTTAAAGCATTCTTCCTCGGTCAAAATACTTTAATACAAGGTTTCTCATAAGTTGTTGGAAATTCAAAAAAAAGATGGGTGTAAATCCACAATATTTTTTTAAGAGCATCCGAGATTAGAAGAGTCATACAAATGTTTCTGAGGTTACCGGAAAGTCAAACTAATTTTTTATGAGTGTTTGAAGTTAAATTTTTTTGTTATTGGGTTTTCAGCCGTACATTTACAAAATGTTCATAGAACGATTTTCTTACTTTGTTGTGCAGATACTTGAAAAGTTGTAACTAGTGCACCCTTGATATTTCGTAGTAGCGTAGTACACAAAGTGTGTCGTAGGCAGTGCACACAAAAATAGCCACTGTTAAATGAAAAGTCAATGAATAAAATAGATATAAATGATTTAATGAATCCAGTCCCAGTGGCATTGGAATAATAAAATATTTGATGAAATATCCAACCACGGAGTTATTATGTTAGTGGTGGCGACGGGATGAAAACTATGTAGGTTAAGACATATAGAAGGCAACAATGAACAGTTATGAGGTCGGGCCGCAAAAACGAGATGTAGCCAAGAAAAAAATTAAAATCAGCCAAATACAATTTTTTCTGACTTAAACATTTAGTTTATTACTCTTACATATTTTTTTTATACATAAATAAATAATATTACAATAATGAGAATAACTATAAGGTACAGACTACAAACGTACAAAAAATGTAATACAAAAAACAGGCAATACAGCATTCAACAATGTGCAGTGCTTGAATAGAGAAAAAATTATGTAGTTGTAAAGGTTTAAAATGTCTTATTGATTAAAATATAATTAGAAGGGGTACATATAAATATTTTTAAAAAGAAGAGGGTCTCCAACCCGTTTGTGTACTTTCAATTCAAACACTGAAAATGTATTAATGTACAAGTAAATAATATAACACAGTTACAATGATGCTAGTTTTAAAAATGTTTATATATATAAATGCACATTATATGCCTATAAAATATACCATTATTAATATTCCATATATTATATGAAGGACCATTAACATGGTCCATGGATAATACTAATTATTATAAATACAAGAAGGTTGTAGAATGTAGGTAGTATTATTATTTAACACGTAGACTGCGTATGTCTTTTTGCTGTTTTCACCAAGTGCGTATGATAAAAGTAAAAACAAAATAAATTTAAAAAAAATAAAGAAACTGCTCATAACGACGTATGTATACATCTTAAAAAACATGCGTTTAATCCGCGCTAAATAATTATAAAATAATATTCAGCCACGTATGGAATTTTAAACCATTTATTTTAAATCTATATTAGACGCCATTTGGCGTCAAACGCGTTGCTGAATGATACTTATGACGCCAATTGGCGTCAGTACGCAGTCAACGTGTTAATATAGGTAGTAGTATATTATTGTTAATTACATATTTTGGTGTACCTATGGTGAACTATTATTATAGGTTTTTTTTTTAGTTTATGAAACATGGTACAATGATTATGTACATAGTCGAGCCATGGCCACTATAGTATATACTTTAGGATGTTTTCATCATTCTTTATATCACACAGTATAAACATTTATGAAGCCAAAACTAAAATATTTACAATTATGGATTTTTATATAAAATTAGCTAAACAAGTATATATCTCTATTGGTAATCACAGAGTATTTTGTATAATATCTAATTGCAATTATGTTTCAAACATTTATGAAGGACGGCTACTATAACCTACAATAATTATATTTTATAAAAAAAAAAAACAAGAATAAAATATTATATCATTCAATGATAAGTGGATGTTAGGTGTAATAATGATTATTCCCAAAATATGCGACTAAATGTACTTTGCGATTGTAAAATTCGCACTTGTTTGTAAAATTTCATGGCGTGTCCAAGTTTCAAACCCATGTTAAATACAATATCATTCCGTTGAAGTAATTGTATAGCACGTCCATCAAGATCCTAGAATTAAAGAATACTTCATAGTACAATACTATAATTTTTTATAAATTAATTAATAATATCTTACATATTTAATTATTTGATCAATAATTTCTTGGGGTAAAAGATCTGCTAAATATTTAAACACTTGATCTTTGTTCCATTTTGTTATATTTGGGATATTATTATTTTGATATGCATCATATTTTTCATAGTCCGATGAACAACTATAAGATCTATTACTTTTTGAATCTGTGTCATATTCGTCAGATGATATAGACACAACACTTGAGGTATGTGACTTGACGTCATCTAAATACATATTTAATTAAATTAATTTATAGTTAATAATACATTTGAATTGTCCAGTCTTACCTTTAATAATATCATTTACTGGTTCAACTGGTTCAGCTGCTTTAACTACTTCAACTGGTTCAACTGTTTCAACTACTTCTTCTTCTTCTTCCGGGTTTATTTGAGTTGCCAAAGTCATGCAAGGGATACATACATACATGTCAGTTTCTAATTTATGTAATGGTTTAATATCACACGATTCATAACAAATGGAATGTAAACCAACTTCACAAGTTATGCAGCGACGCTGTATCTTCTAATGAAATTTAACAATTAAGTTTTTAGTTATTAATAAATATTATTATTTTTACTGACCGACCGGGAATCATCTTTGAGACATTTGCTACAATTTTGTTTTCTGCATTCTTTACAGAGCCAAGGGCCTAAATCTAATTTGAATTTCCACATGGGCTCATTAACTATTAAACAATGTCTATGAGCTAAAAAATAATAAATAAACATTATAAAATAATAAAAATAAAAAAAGGAATTTATCTATTACAATAAAATTTTTTACCTCTGATCGAACAAATTGCACAGTCAATCAATTCTGACTTTCCTGAAATTGTTAAACAAATAAAACAGCTAGCTGGAGGATCTTCAGCAAGAACAATTTTTTTTACTGGAGAATTTGTAGGTGAAACTATTGGAGATTTAGTATTGTTTTCAGTTGGCAAATCATCTAATGATTCGGTTACCGGAAGAATTTTTGATTTTGTGGTAACTCTTTTTCTTTTTTTAACACGAGTTCTAACATTTGTAGTTTTTTTTACAGTACTAGCTTCTGTAAGTTTTTCATTTTTAAAAGAATATTTAGCTCTCTTCTTTGGTATATGATTATCAGATGGATCAAACACTACTTTGGCTTTCTGTAATAAAAAAACTAATTTAAAGTACCGTCACACAATTTAGTAAATTAATACTAACCATATTTCTATGAGGTCTCACAGATACAGGTTCATCATGATGAATTATTTTCTTCTTAGGCATTGTTATTAATGGAAATGTACCTTAAACAAATACACAACATGATTAAAATAAAAATAATTTATAGGATAGGTGCAAAGTAGGTTAAACAGTTATTTACTAAAATGTTAAAAACTACTTTAGTACCAAAATATTGTTTTAATATTTTAAGTATAATTGTATTGTATTGGTTTATTTATTATAAGCTCATTATAATGTAAAATAATTTTAACGTGTTAGCATAAATACTACCTATTAATTTATTATAAAACATGCGATAATATTGAACATTAAAAGGGGTTATTAGAGAAAAATATACATTCAATAATAAGACATGTATGTTATTTTAATATTTGAAAATCATTATAAAAAGTTTTTTTTTTTGGAAACAATGATCCTTTTATTATAAGTACATAATTTATTTGATTAAAAATCTTGAAAACTTGATATAGGTATCAACTAAGTTTTACCAATCACAAGAACATAATATTTTCTTATGATAGGCACCTACAACATACGTACATTTTTTAATGATTATTTAGCAGTAAACATATCAGTAGTTGTTTCATATTGAGATATTCCAATAATCCTAATCATTAGGTATTTAAGAATACAATAAATTTGCAGTAAGCGATTAATAAGAAATATTGGATTATTATGTATACCTAGACAGTACAGTAATAATTTGTTTATACATCAGCAAAAAACAAGTTATAAAATCATATTAAAAATACAAATTACTTAAGACTTACTTCCCTTCTAGGGCTAAAGAAATAGTTGTTGCTTTAAAAAATGTAGTGCAGGCGTCGCTGAGATATGTTGTTATTAATATATTTATAGGTACCTAATAGATATAAGAAAAAGTTCTAATATTTAATGCTATATTGCAATCGGCAGTTGTAATCTATTACAATAATACGAAAAAGATAAATTTGAATTATTACAGAATTCACAACAATCGATAATGGTGAAGACGCAAAATAACACAAGTCATAACTCACTATTGTAGAGGCATATAACTAGTATATGTGCTCCGATTTGGATACAGAATTTCGTCCAAGAAGTTAAAGAATACCTACGTGAAATTTTGTTCTTATATATAATAAGCGCCAGTGCGCCACCGTCAGTATGGTTTTAACCGAACAGACTTGTGGTAACGCGGTATAGTCTGTAGAAGGTAGAACGAGTGACTATGGAAAAATAACTAATGAAACGTTGGCTGACCTGTCAGCCAGATGTCTGTCTCGCTCGTTCAGTCGTCGCTCACTCCCGCACTGCTGTCCTTGCGCGCTGATAACGCGTTTGTTTGTGTTTTGAATATTATTGTGTTACCGTAATTGCGGACCGCGTTAGTTGATCAATCATTTCACATTTGTTATTAATACGTACCGAAACGCTACGGCCGAGGCCGACAAACGGACAAACAATAGCACATTGCGCACGCGGCACGGCGTTTGACCGGTTTCCGCGTTTTTTCGTTCCTCGTCAACCAACCCATATCGACGTTCATACTTCACCGATCTGTTTTCGGCTAAATTGTTTCTTTTTCCACTAAACGTGCATGCGCGCGCGATCCTCAAATCGCTCCGGTCCGCTGACGGTCATTGTTAGTTAGATACGCACGACAAAACTGTTAGATGATAAGCGCGGCGGGGAGATGTAATAGCGGTGGTGGCGGTCGTGTCTCGGCGATGTCCAAAGATTGTCGGATCGTAAACGGCGGTGGTGGTGGCGTCGTCGTCGGCGGATTCGTGAACCACTGTGAGCAGGTGCTCGATGACCAAAACGAAATGGTGATGGCCGCGTCTAAGATCGGCGTGGTTTCTGGCAGCGATCAGACTGTGGCCTCCATCAACCACCGCGTCTACCCGCCGTCGTCCAATGAGCTGGGTAAACTCAAGGACCTGGCAATCGACAATCTCATATTATTAGAAGAGTACTCAAAATCTGTTGCCCTGCAAAATGAAAAGATATCACAGTTGACAAACGAAGTGGATATTGTGAGTTGCAATTTGAAAAGTTTAAATCATTATGATATAAAACTTTAGTGAAAGTATACAGCTTGCATGTAATATTTTAACGGTTTGTTGTACAGCTTAAACAGAAGTTGGCGTTAGCTAATCAACATATAGCTGAAATAGCTACTAGAGAGGAAAACTTGGATGTCTTACCATTCACACCAGTTTCTTCAACATGCTCATCTGGCATGGGAGATTTGAGTTCGGCTGAATTACAAGATCAGCAAGAACAACAGGACATTAAACCAAAAAGGCGAAGACTTCGTCAAGCTGTTACTAAACAACCGAATCCAGATCCATTAGAATCCACCCAAACAAAACAGCCGAGAACTAGGACTACACGAGCTAAATCAGGTTGTTTTTTAAAAATAATATTTTCCTAACAGTGCATAATTTTTATTTATTTACTATGAAAAGCTAAAATAGGAAAAATGCAAGAATTGTCTTTGATCACAGCAGATGATGCATATTACACATGCCTAGGAAATTATGATCCTGTAAAAGATGAACCAGTTTCCGAAAAGACTAATAGTAATTTAGAAGTAAGCATTTCATTTAGCATGTATAATATAATCTGTTAAGTATTTAGTATTGTCTTTATTACATAAGCATGTATGGTTTTGCAGATACCAAGTTGGAGAGTTAAAACATATTCTAGTTGGTATTCTATGGAAGGCACAGAAAATATGTCCGATGATATCTTTGAAAGCAGACATTATAGACTTGAACAATGTGAACAAAAACGTAAAAGGTAATGCAATCATAGATTTTTTTTTTGTATACTTATATTATGTAATGATAACATTTTGATACTGTTATTTTAGATGGGATTTGCAACGAATTAGGGAATTAAAACGAGTAGAGTATTTGAAGGAAGGTCGTAATAAACACCATTCACAGAAATCTAATGACAATAATAAGGAAGAATTGACAACTTTATTGCCCAGCCCATCAAACATCAAAGCAATTGAAATCACAGATAAATTACCTGTGTCCGCATTTGGCAGCAATTTACATATTAAAAAGAAACTTGAAATGTTAGTACTTATATTATTTATCAAAGATTTATTAAACTTAGAATATTATATTAGTTATATTTTTTGTGATATTATATTAATATTTAATTTACTTACATAATATATATTATTTTATTTATTTAGTTTGAATTTAACTAAGCATGCAGTTATTAATCTATATATATATATTATGAACATATTTTAACAAAATTCTATCCTTGTTGATTTACAGATACAAATTTTATCACAGTCAATGGTATAATGATGGGTCTCAAGCGCCAAAAGAATGCAACATTGGTGGACTTCGTTCTTCAGGTTGTAGTCAATTTTATGACACCATGTAAGTTACTACTTTCATGTAATTTTTCATTTTTGTGACAAATATAACAGATCTGGACTCTTCCGCTTAAACTATTTGATTATTTGTTATATAATGTATAAAACAATCTTGTATGTATGATTTACAACCACAGAGGTTGTTTTGTTGTGATATTTATCTAGTATTTAGGATATACCTTTTTTTTTTACTTTATTATTTTATTATAAATTTTATTTTCCTTTGAAATTGTAAGAAGTCTAATTTATATTAAAGTGTTGCAAATAATAAATATAGTACCCTGCTAAAGTCCTATGAAATAGTATTTTTAATTTGTTAAAAATTAAATTAATTATCTATTTATTAAACATTAATGTATTGTATATACTATATGATTTTAACGTGTGTGTCACTATATTATTATTTAATACTTATGTTTTTTAAAGCATTTCCTGTGTATAATGAATAAGCTGCCTCTGTACTGGCATACTAGAATTTTTTTCCCCATAAACCAATGCATTTTATTTTCACACTGGTTGGTGTCCACAAACTTCTAGATTATTTTTTGCGGAAGCTTTTTTGGAGATAATATATTTTTAATACCTGCAGATACTATGGTGTTATCATATCAATGGTGACAGCACACTTAACAATAACCAAATATGTTGAAAGTTAAGCAGGAACTAATTCACTGATTCACACACATTTATTACTAACTACTAACTAGTTACTGCTGTTAGTTAATGTGATTTCTGATTGGACTTTATGTCAATTACTGCTACTTGAAGAAATTGCTGTATTAATAAGCTGTTTTTTTTTAAAAGTTTTTGGTGTACTTGGTTTGCCGATCAAACTGTTAATCAAATCCCAGTTCACATATAAGCATTATAATTTAATTTCTGTTAGTTAGTATATGTGAGGGCACACTTTAGATGATTACTATGGGTACTTATCAGTTTCTCGTGATAATGTTATAAATATTATAGATTACTCTGTAATGATAGTTGATTTTAAACATTGTTTTCATGTATAAGTTAAACAGTAGAACAATTAATTTTAATGGAGAAATTAACAATACTAATTTGAAATTAGTTTCACATATGCTATTGGTTGTAGAAATATCTGAATAAAAATGTGGATATTGTGTCATGAAGATGTTGAATGTATATCTTGACATCAAGGCATTTTTAATTGAGAATAGTGTCAAATTTAGATATAAAACATTCAAACAAGTATTATTAAGAAAGCAAAATTTAGATAATTTTAATTAGTTAAACCAGACAATATTTTTAATAGCTTGTATTTCACTGTTTTATGTACAACTAAGCTTGCTATAGAATATTGTATAGGTATTTATAGTCGTTTATACAAAGCCTTGTAAGTTATAGGCAATTATAAAAAATTAATATAATTTTTGATTAAATAAAAACATTAAAAATGAAAAATAAATTAAATGTTTCTAAATTTACATGTGTCGCTTAAGTAAATTCAAGAAAGCATTTCCTTCTTTATGATTTGTATCTTGTATTTTATCAGTGAACAAAAATTTACAGTGACACAAATAATATTTTAAATTAGGTAACAAGATAAAATAGTTATCCATAATTATTTTTTGGATATTAATTCTTTCATTAGTGGCGAAAATCACATCAGCCAAAATATATAACCTTTTTGAATATGAACTACAATCTATAAAGTTCTACTATTATTACTTAAAGTTGTTAAAATGTTTATGCGGTAAAATTATTTATCATTTATTAATTCATTATTATTGACCCTTAAATTTATAATATTTGTGAACATTTTTTATATTATCTAGATTTTTATATGATTAATAAATTAAATTTCAAGTTTTGTTTATTTTTTTGTAACCTGTGTTGAAAAATTTAAATACCTGTTATACTTTGTTAATAAGTACCTATTACCTATTTAGGATTATAACTAATAGCATTGATTTTAAAATACACAGATAAGCCATAGCATAGGAATGAGGAGTTTTTGGGTTACTAAAAATATACTGCCAGTCGCTAGGTTCTCTGTATCCGTTTACATTGCGCTTAATGCAAACGGATACAGTGAACCTAGCAGCTGAAAACATATTTTTTGTAACCAAAAACTCCTATTCTATGGCTTGTTTGAGTACCTATTTTAAATTCAATGCTAATGGGATTATAATGCTCTGTAAGTTGTAACGTATAAACATTGACATTTTAAATTTTTTACAAACTAATTTGTTGGTAATATTTATCTAGTATTAAGAACTAAGAAATGATCCAATTTTGCTCTTATTATGAAAAAAATTTGGGCTAAATTGATAGTTTCTGAGTGGCGTAAAGATAGTAGAAAAATGTATTTGTTTTGAATGTTTTGATATATTTTTTTTATTTTATGAGGAAATGTGGAGCATGTATCTTACTTCAACACATTATGCTCATTTATAGTAGTTAAATATCAAATAAAATAGGTAATTTTTAGTTTTTACATGATGAAGGTAATACAATTATAAATTAATTATTGTTGTCGTTGTGATATTACTGATATTTAGACAGATAGGTAGGCATAAGCACCAATATACTATAAATTATAATAAATTGCAGCTAGATGTATTTTCCCTATATATATATAATTTTTAAAAAACTGTTTATACTTCCAAATAACTTAATAAATTAAATATATAAAAATATATAAATAGTTTTATGTGTACATCAATATAATATATGTATAATGTATATATATATTATTATATATTGTATATTGTGTGAGTGTGTATATCCTCTATAATTTTTGTCCTGAGTCTTAAAAGCATTTTCTGTGAACAATGGACGGGCCACTCTCATCGTATTCGGTCTTTGAAATCCACATTTGTTGGAAAGTAGATAGGGACGCCAAGATGGATCCACCGATCCACACGGAGTACTTGCGTTCGGGCGGTGCGATCGTTTTGATTTTCATTGTGGACGGGGCGAGTGACGTGATTTCTTTCTGCATCCGGTCTGCGATGCCCGGGTACATGGTAGTGCCTCCGGATAGTACCGTGTTGGCGTACAGGTCCTTCCTGATGTCCACGTCGCATTTCATGATTGAGTTGTACGTGGTCTCGTGAATACCGGCCGATTCCATTCCCAAGAACGAAGGTTGGAACAACGATTCCGGGCAACGGAATCTTTCGTTTCCGATGGTGATCACCTGGAGTATGAGGAACGATTATAAATCAATAATTGATATCAGGTCATTAAGAATCAACGACTCCTGGAGTCAGGGTCGAAGCCCGAAGGACTCGTTGGTCTTTACACTCATGACTCACCTGTCCGTCCGGGAGTTCGTAGGATTTCTCCAGAGCGCTGGACGACGCGGCCGTCTGCATTTCCTGCTCGAAGTCGAGAGCCACGTAACAAAGCTTCTCCTTGATGTCGCGAACAATTTCTCGTTCAGCGGTAGTCGTGAAGCTGTAACCCCTTTCGGTGAGGATCTTCATAAGGTAGTCTGTGAGATCGCGGCCGGCCAAGTCCAGACGGAGTATGGCATGTGGTAGGGCATAACCCTCATAGATGGGAACGGTGTGTGACACACCGTCACCTGAGTCCAAAACTATACCAGTCGTCCGGCCGGAAGCGTATAAGGAGAGTACGGCTTGGATGGCCACGTACATTGCCGGGGTGTTGAACGTTTCGAACATGATCTGAAAACGATAATAGGTACATCTTATATTTATGTCAAATATGTGCGGTGACTGTCTTTCAGCACAACGTGTTTAATCCTGAACCTGACTTAACGCCCCCCCTCCCCCCTAATCGTATATCTACATTTTAGTTTCTCCTAGCCCTGGAATGTGGACTCCTACCATATTGGCATATATCATGTTTTATACCTTTCTGCTAAACGTGCAAGTGTGCAACGTGCAAGAAACTTATATACAGGGGCTTAATACCATTTAGGTAAATTATAAATACCTAAGATATTATTATAATGACATCAAATGTATTGTAAGTATATTTTGGACTAACACTCGTCTTGAATTCGGTACACATAAATTAGTAATAAACTTCAATTGCATATTGTTTGACCATGGATTGAATCGATCAACTAGTAAATCGTGAGTAGTGAGTAATATGTACTCAACAAGACCGTATCAGTACAACTTTCCGGTGGGCGAAGTCCAGAAGTTCTGTATCATCACTCCTTACCTGTGTCATTTTCTCTCTGTTGGCCTTCGGGTTGAGCGGCGCTTCGGTCAGCAACACTGGGTGCTCTTCGGGAGCTACACGTAACTCGTTATAGAACGTATGGTGCCACACCTTTTCCATGTCGTCCCAGTTGGTGACGATACCATGTTCGATGGGATACTTGACTGTCAGCACTCCCCTTTTGGATTGTGCTTCGTCTCCGACGTAACTGTCCTTTTGTCCCATGCCCACCATGATGCCCTGCAGACACGCGCCATGTGTATATTATACAATAAAAAATGTGACGCGGTAATATAAAACAATCATAATCGTTAGTATAGAACATATTAACCGCCCCTTAAGAGTATAATTTACCTGGTACCGCGGACGTCCGACGATGGACGGGAACACGGCTCTGGGTGCGTCGTCGCCAGCGAATCCGGCCTTGCACATACCGGAACCGTTGTCCACTACCAGAGCTGCTACGTCTTCGTCGCACATGATTACGGTTTTCTAGAAATAAAAAATAAAAACTTATTATCGACGACGACGACGTTGGCGACGGTACAAAAGACGAATAATCTAGAGAAAAAATATCGGCCTCACTGAGAACGTTTACCTTTCGAAAAGTGACGAATAAATAAATAAATAAACGGAAAACGGCGTTTTCGCGATGCGATCGGAGAGCGACGAATGTGATGTGTACACTGCGACGGCGGGCTCGCGTCAATTTATATAGGTACGTAGTACGGCCGCCCCGCGACACCGTTCCGCGGTCGAAAGTGAAAATCCGCCGTGGTAGGGTCTCCACGCCGCAGCGGCAGCGGGCCCGACGACGGTAAAGGTCGTCCGTCCGTCATCGTCGGCGACGCTAACACAATACGCGCGAGTTTATGACCATATCTGACGCGGTCAATCACGCTGCAGTTAATATAATTCCTTTTTCAGAGGCTGTCGGTCGGACGAGTGTACGCGATAGCATAATGTTTATATATATTTACTACCTATATAATATTATGTAGGTTCCTATATAGCCATATACTCGCGTACCGATAACGTATTTATTATAAATATATATACGCGCGTTCGTCTCTATTCGTCCCCCCTACCTCCCGCCCAAAGTGCATTAATTCATTTTGTTCGATTCTCGCGGCGTCATAATGTAATAATGTTTGACCGTGTGGTCGTTGCAATTACAGTGTTATATTATTATTATGCACCAATATATAATGCTCTTCGAAAATGGAAGTATTTCCGCGCGAAAACAGATTTTTCGTGGTTCATATATAGTTACACGTAGGATTTACACCCTACTACGAGAATCATTTCTTTTACCTTAAACGGTTAGTTTGATGTTATAATGTTATTACCTATTTACCTATAGGTACAGTATACGACTATCGGACTATACAAACTAACATACCTACCTATTTATACTCACTACTCACATATTTATATATCTATAGGAGATTCACCGAACACGCTCACTACAATTTTTCCCTGAATTGTGAATTTATTCAAATTCAGATTTTTGAAATTTTCAAATAAAGTATACCTATACTTCAGTACCTATTATAAAATATTTTGAAAAATTGCGTTTATTTAAGTCGTGTTGCGTGGCTATACAAACTTCTTTAAGATTCTGAGTGAAACGATGAATGTATTGATTTTACATTGATGTGTTTTTTTTTGTGTCTGTGTACACGATAAGTAGTCGAAATAATGCTACGATTTTCAACATCAGTATCTTGTTCGATTGGAAAGTGAATATCGTTGGTGCATTGGGGAGGTCAAAATTAAATTTACCAGTAATTTTCAAAAGCGCCAAGAAAAACCAAAGAAAAATTAAGGAAAAACGGGATTTTTCAAAAAATTGAATTTGGTTTTTGGTGTAACTTTAAAAAAAAATGACCGTAGATACATGAAATTTTGACTGAATGTTTATATTAGCATTTTCTATACACCATAACATTTTCAAAACATTTTGACTTATTTTGAGCTCTTTACGGACATTGTCAGTTTTCATTTTTTTTTCGTTTTTTTTCTAAAAATATCAATAAAATTTTATTTGTTGATTAAAAAAGCTTGAAAATGTAATAAAAGGCTCCTAGTATATTGTTTCAAAAGCAGATGAAAAATATTAAAAATCCTTAGTCACAGTTTTTTTTTATAATCATTAAAGTTCAAAAATTGACAAAATATGGGAAAATCACGAAAATTAGCAAATTATTTTGAGTTAAGAATTCGTAAAAATTTTTCTTTTTTAATCTAAGATTTTAAAATGTAATACAAGATTCCTTACAAGATTATCTACCTTTATCAAACAAAAAATATCTATAAGAAAGTCAAATTAAATTTTTATGATCGTTTGAAATTCAAATTTTTACAACATTGGATATTCACTCGATTTCTTACGTAACGATTTTCTTATTTTGTTGTAATTAAAAAACAAGAGACTGTAGAAACTTGAAAATTTCACTGAATGTTCATATTAACATTTTCTATACACCATAAAATTTTGAAAATATTTTGACTCTTTTTGAGCTGTTTACGGACATTTTCAGTTTTCAATTTTTTTAGTTTTTTTTTCTATAAATATCAATAAAGTTTTATCTGTTGGGCCAAAAAGTGAAAAATTTAATACAAAGCTCCTGATATATTGTTACAATATCAGTTGAAAAACATTAAAAATACATAAGCACAATTTTTTTTTATAAGCATTTAAATCGAATTTTAACAAAATGTATCAAATTTTAATTTGAATAATTATTTTGTAGTTAAAAATGTATAAAATGTTCAACTTTTGTATCTAAGAATTGAAAATTTAAAACAAGATTCCACGTAAGTAATTAATTCTGTTACCAAAAAATCTAAAAAAATATATTTACACAGTTTATTTTTATAGTCATTTTAAGTATAAATTTGGACGAAATTACATATTAAAAACCTAGAATAACTATTTTAGTTATTTTGTTGTGATTGTATAATATTATTCTTGGGTATACTTGAATCTTCTAAAGTATACTATTATATATCTTAATATCTATGATAGTATCACGGTTTGTTATTGATGTATAACGCGTTATAAGTACCTAATAGATATTATGATATGATTAATTTGGAATTTATTATAGGTACCTATTATAGGTCAATTTTTTTTAAATACTATAGACTATAATATAATATTATGTCTTATATCTAGACTGGCATACCGTCTCCGTTCAGAATCGTTTTTCTTATACAATGATATTGTATCATTGAATTCAAATTTAATACCATCCATTATACAGTGACACACTTGTAACCTACTGTACAGCAGAGCGAAATCCACTTACCCACCTTTTTTACAAATGAGAACTAACGTTCAACCTGTTTTACTTTAAATTATCGATGCATCTAATTCAAAATTCGAACGAGTATAATATAGGTAAGCAGTGGCGTAGCTAGGATTTTTGTATGGGGGCTAAGTCCCAATAAAAAAAATCCCCATTTAATTTTCCTTCATTCACATTTTTATAAAATATAATAATATGATATACGCTTAGATAAACACGGTCAATAGGCAGGGGTTATAGTATAGTATCCCTGGATACGCCACTGACTACAGGTACCTGGTACCTAGCTTCTGAGTTATTAAACTTTTGGTACTAAAGATAATAATCCATGATATCAAGAATCAAGAAACGAGGCTTTGATAAATGATAATTTTGAACATTATGAAAAATATTTTTATACTAATGGTGTTTAAGTAATCAGTATAGGCACTTATATCCAAAATAAATATAATTTGAATAAATGCATTATTACAGAATAAAAAGGGGGTAAGCATGTTTGATAAATAATAATAAGTTACATATTATGAGTGTATACTGTAGGTATAGTGTATTAATATATTATGGGTACCTATGAATCTTTAATTCACATATAAGACGCGTATAACCACGCCTATATACTTACCTATATACCTACACATAAGGTAGGTAGGTATATATAATAATACTACATTCATCCATACATGAGTACTTGACGATGCAACGCATGTAGTTCATAATATAACATTTTTTTGTAATGACCAGGTAGGTACCTACGTTATTGTTATGCAATTGAAAATAATTGTAATTTGTAACTTTATTTTTTCAATTTGATAATTTGTAGTAGTGTAATGTACTAAGTACTTACCTATCGCCCACCTATCGGTACCTAAAACCTACCTATATTGTATAGGTAACATTTATTATAGTCTATAGATTTATGTTATGTATTTATCTCGTTCCTTAAATAAGGTATTTTCTACTTATAACTTAATAATAAAGTATAAACTATAGTGACTAAATCGAAATTTAATTTTTGTACACCTAGGTTAGGTTATATACCTAATTCCTACTGACATTATTATTTTTATTTTATACAAATACATTACAATCTGTTAAACATAAACAATAAGTAACATTCAAATTTGATAAATAGGTAATAATATAAATTATATGAATTACCTATGTGGTACAATAAGTCAATAAATATGAAAGACGAAAAGTATTTTTCACATATGTAATATGTTTACACTGTTTACAATATTATAATTTTGGAGTGTACACACCCTAGCTATGTTACTACACATTTTGTGATTTTTTGAGGAAATTTTAATGCATTAATAATAAGTTACGTAGTTTTCTATAGCATTAAATTCTTAGCTCAAGATGTTTAATGTTTTAATATTTAACAATTTAAATTAAAAATATATGTCTGAAATCACGTGATTTATGATTACATAAGCTGTTTTGACATATTATATCCATTAACCCAAAAAGAATATTCGATTGGTAGAACTTAAAATGGTATTGTGTATCGTTCATTAATGTTTTAAAAATATGTGATTTCCAGTTGCCAGTATTTATTTACTTTAATAGGCATGTCGTGTATGTCGGACGCAATAATGGACAGATCGCATATATAGCTGTACCTTGGACGTACAAAAATAAAATTATACAAGCTGCATAAGAAATGTAGTAAAAGTGGTTAATTTAATTAGAAATAAGAAGTATCAACCTTAAAAGGTTCTATAGTTTTAAATTTGGATTTGTTCGCATCACACATTAATCTAATTTAGTGTGTTTAACTTGTAATTTTTCTAAATCTCACAATAATAGCGGGAAATTGAGCTTGTAGGACGTAGGTACATAAGATAATAAGAGTAAAATAATTATACAATAGGTAATTTTAAAAATGTATTATATTTTTTAAGTAAACGTCATTTGCAGTTTTTCATTTATATAGTCCTATAGACACCTAACTAATTGTAATCGCTATACGTAAATCAAAATATTATAAGCGAGAATTTGTATAATTTAAATAATATAGCAAGCTCAATTGATGCATTACACTGTTACAAAAACTTAAGATTTTTCCTAATAGTGTAATAAATTATACCTATTTAATTTTTAATGCTTGTAAAATGTCGATGATCTAAAAATGTTCTAAAGTTATTTATTTATTGATTAAAATATTAATTATTGTTATATTATAGATATATACAAATGCCAAGAAAACAAAATGGAGGTGGGGGTCTATTAAAAATCCTCATGTTATCACCCACATGGCGACATGTACTCTACCGGTGTATATATTGTATATAATGTATACATACACATATACATATATTATAATATTATATAATTCTATTCTGTATATTATATAGCCAAAATATAAAATCAAGGATTCAAAAATACAATTTAGACAATTTATGTAGGTACGAAAACAGCAAATTGCATTACATAATAATAACATTAGATTAATATTTTTTTAACATTATATTAATTATTATTATATAAATTAACATTTTTTAAGTTCGTAAAAATAAAAACAAATTTATCACAATCACTAATCAGATATTAAATAGATACTAAATTGTATAAAATTTATCGTGTCTAGCGCTTGAAACAGCTCGGGGCAGGCTAAGGTTAAGTCTGTCCCCCGATTTTACTTCCATGGTCAGATACGAGTATGTTTACACTTTAAACTTTAAAGATCCATAATAGCCAATAGGCCATAGTAATTATAGTATCTTGGTATTTTAACGGTGACCACGTTTTTGCGATAGAGGAAATAAGATCAAATATCATAATGCATTAATGCGTATATTACTGCATATAGTATTATAGTCACTTTATTATAAGGTTTCCCTTTCTGCGTCCAAGTAATACAAATATTACGTGTGTGCGCTGCCATAGTATATATAGATACAGAGTGATTCTTTTAAAGTTAACTACACATTTTCTCGAAATGTTTTCAACGTTTTTATGAATATTTTTTTAGATTATTTGAAGGCATTAAAAACAAAATTTTTATTATTTTTACTGTTATACACAGGTAGTTTTTAAGTTTTTACTTGTAAATTGGTTAATTTGAAATAATTTCCATCGTTATAATTCGTTCGAATTTGAATGTAATGTTTAGGAATTATTAAAAAACATTCTTCTACGGAATATGCTGAAGTTAAAAAAATGCACTCTCTCTCATTCAAAAAGTTAAAAATAGTAAAAAATATTTATTTTTCAAAAGTATTGTTTCAAATTTTCTAAAAAAATATTTCCCGAATTGATGACTTTTCGAAAAATTAGAGTTTATGTTTAAAAGAATCATCCTGTATATTATGTACATACAAAATTCATTAATGACATCGACGGCGAATCTCGACAAATATGGAAGTGTATCGGTACGCCCATAAATGGGCCTGTTGTCGCTCGCATGGAACCTGTTCGCGGTCCGCAGAGGTAATCATATAATATAAATAAGTGTGCACAGTATTGTATTTTACTATAGTTTATTATTACACGTTTACAGTTTACGTGTGTGTAGATAGTTATGAAGTTATTTCATTGTTATGTATCTATATAGTTTATAATAATATGTATAATGAATTAATGATAAATTAAAACACTATTAATAATGGTATATATAAGTATTATTATAATAGGCACTTCGCACTTATGAATACAAACGTATTGAAAATTGAGATTTTTATCGTACCTAGTGTCGCTATAAATAAAATTGCAATACCTATACTCGTTGCTTTCGTGATGTGTCTCATCGTTATTCATATTACCAATAAGTAAATACGCGTCACCGTTGATGTGATTAGGTCGATATTTCTATGATTATTTATTATTTCCCTTAGACTATATTAACTATATACCTAAGCCGTGTTTTTAAATGTATACACAATCATTGTAATATTATTTGTATTGAATACCCAATTCTTTTTTATAAACATATTTGTCAAAAGCACTGTCGACTATCGATTTTCTAATGAATACGATCTATGTGGGGTCTTGTTTTTTAATTCTCGAACAAAATAGTTTTTACACACACACACACACACATACACTTGATCCAATATAATATGACTACTGTTATGGTTCATCTTTATTATAATTGCAATATATAAATGTATATAAACGGACTTAGAGACAAGAGTTCAGATCAGAGAAGAAGAAGCTATAGCTCACAAGGGCTACTTAAACACAGATTGCCAAATTGGCATACATTGCTTAGATATACATTCACTATAGAAGGCTGATGGCTAACCACCACTTGTCCAATAATTTATTAATTTGTATTTTGACAATTTATGAAATATGTGTACAATTTTAATTTTAGATTTCCATTTGAAAATTGGAACTGCAGTTTTCATAATTGAGTTTGGTAAATATATTATATAACCCGTGTATATGAGCCCCAGCCCATCACAACAACGAAATCTCTCTAAATAAATTGTGATTTATTTCTCTTAATTTGTAAGTAATTGTAAGTTAATTTCCAGAATTTGTAAATTTGTTACATTATATACTGTTTATAACAGTTTCAAATTTATCTCTTGGCATAACTTGGGCGCCCCCCCCCTCCCACCAACCACTATACAATCGAATAAATTGTAAGTTAATATACATATAATTGACGCAGAATGATATTATGATATCGATATCAAACAAACTTTCTAATAGCGATATAATTAAGTACCTACCTACTTATATTGATATTCGATATAAATATAGGTATATAAGAATTTATATTTTCTATTAATTTATATTTTACTAACAAATAAATTTAGTGATTTAATCAGATATTGTTAACTATATAGTTAATTAGTATATATACTTATATATTTTAATATTTATACTTGTTTTATGTATCTAGTCAATATAATTATTTAATTTCATTAATATTATTTTGAATTTTATTTATCAACATTTTATTATTTTATTTTATATTGTGTGGTACACTGTAGGTATTAAAAATATATAAAATATCATAAATGTATAAAAACTTTTTATAAGTGAAAACGAAAATCGATAATGATTATTATGCATATGATTATTATTTAATTGCCTAATATCATATAAATTTTTTTTGTGTCACAAGTTTTTATGATCCACAAATCGGATTGGGGCAATTGGGCAATTGTGTACACTGTACAATGTACTGCAATAATATATTATTTATAATATTATGTAGAAAATAATAACAATAGAACATTATGTAATATGTCATATTTTTATAGTTAAAATTTAGTGTTTGCATATAAGCATGAACGATTGTAACTTGGTAATTAACTATTCTATTTAAAAATTAACCTTTATATAGTTATAAATTAAGTACCTACCTATATATTAATCAAGTGTAATTAGTTAAATGAACTGTTGTTTACAAACATTACAGTGAATGAAATTTATTTTTTGATCGGACAAATATATCTCAAGGATGAATTATATGTATGCAGTAGTGCAGTGCCAGCCACTATGTTGGTTTTCAATGACAAGATCTTCTTGATAGTGTCGAATGTGTCTGACGTCCGTTAAATCCTTTTACGGATATTATCATATTAAATAGCAGTATATATATATTATATACCAAGTGTACGCGCACATCATTTCCTGTTTAAAAATAAGTAAATATTGTTAATATTATATTATATTATATTATATAGTTAGGTACCTACACCATAGTACCATAAACGATATATTATAGTTTACATCGATGCCCAAGTAAAGAATTTGAGTTGATTTGACAACATTCATTTTTAAGGAGTTCGATGAGGCCATAATATGGTTAGACGTAAGTTTATGCGTATATCTGCCGTGCAAGCCATATTTTATAATTTATACGTAGTAAATTATCATTATTCATTAAAGTTATGTAGTACATTGTACATAGTATAATACCAGTATGTTTATGTACGATTTTGTCACTATGCCACCGCATAAGGTGCTACTATACGCAAGAAGCCTATATTTAATATTATACATCACAAAATTGTGGAAATGTACTTAACCAGGAATATATTATATTGTTCTATATGGCGATTATATCAAATGTGTTACTGAAGCTCGGTCAACGAGGAAGAGGGGAGAAAGTAAAATTGTTTAATATACCTCTTGAGTCATATACTTAACCTAACCAAGGGCTCCCACTCCACATACCACATTAAAAAATGTCAAAAATTTTTTTTTCACAGTAATCTATACATTTTTATTTTATTTACTATTTAGGGCTATTTATACAATGTAATCGTTATTATTACAGATAAAATATTATAAATATACTAGCTGCATTACCTGTTACTGCTGGTCAAAGTAAAAAAAAATAAATTGTAAATAAAATAGTATTTCTGTTGATTTGGCCTTAGTGTTGAAATATCAGATCTATAATACCAGTGACAGTGGTGTACCTAAATTGCCTATTCAACACGTTGTGTGATCATTATACTTTATCACTAAAATGCATAAAAAAATAATATTATTTTATAATTACCTACTTATAAAAACATATAGTTGGATAGAAATAATGTTACCATCACATCAACTGTCTGCCTGTCTTTAAGTCTTTATTATCTAATTGTGTTAATTTTAAAAATCACTTCAAATGTCTGATTGACTTAATATTTATTGCAATATTATTATGAGCGGTTAATGTACTACTTAAGAGTCGAGATTCAACTATTCATTACATTATTTAAATTTACCATACAATACAAGTATAACATAAAATATAGGAAATGATAAATTTACAGATACTATCTGAGTGCTATTTAGATTTTAAAATGAGGATGAATCATTTGTATAAGTGTGATGGTTTCTAACAAAAAAGTAGTCAATTGTATTTTATTGTAATATTTTTATTTTAACATCCACACGTTTATATTATTTCATGTTTTACTACAAAATATTTCAGTTAAATAACATATTATAGTGTGATAATGATATAATTAATAACAAAATAATTATTGATTTTCGATTTGCATAAATTAAAAATGAACATAAACATGTTTACATTCCAGATTGACAAGAAACTTTTGATGATCAAAGTTATTTTTTTTTTTGGTAATGGCCAATAAGAATATATTTTGATAATTAAAACAATAATTATTATTACATACATTTTAAAATGCTATACATATTTACTATACATTTACATTAAAGGATATTATATAAACATTCTTTTTTATACATTTTACTATTTTAGTATGATCAAATTACAAGTGCTTTATTTTTTATAATATGAATTTTTAACTAAATAGTTAGTAGAATGATTGTTGTGGAATATCTGACGAATTGCATAAAATATATATGCTCGAGGTAAAAACAAATATGTTTGTGGTGTGTATGTGGTGTTTGTGTTGTATTCGGGAAGTATAGCGTTCTATGAAAAATGTACGTTTTATTTTTATCTGATGACATAAGTTTAACGTCAATCAAGCTTGATGATTTAATAATCTTGATAAGATTATTCTTTGTATTTTTTAATAAGTATTTTATTATATTGTATTAGCTTAATAGACAAGTTTGATAAAAAGTAAAAATAGGTACTCTAATAACAAAACTGTATTGGAAATGTTAAACGGAAATTTAGTATTTGAAATATAAGACAGGCGAAAAACGAATACGTGTTCATCGAAGTATCGTCTTAGTCCTCTTAAAACAGTTAAAACATTAATGTAAATACATTTTATGCAAATTAAATAATATATTTTTGTTTAGGTACGCTTGTTATTTAGGTTCTGCTTCGATAATTCCATTCTTGTCAACGATATTGATACAACGGGGCAATGGTTTAATCTTAACATTACTTCAACTTCTAGCATTATTTATAAGACCCGTTGTCGGTGCTATAACCGATAAATACAAATGCCGCAAGACTACATTAATTTCAATTATAGTTATCAACAGTCTACCTAACCTAACGCTGTACTTTGCTTCTAAAAAGATTCCTCATAAGTTGCAATTGTACCTATTTAACAATATTTCAAAGATACATAGAGGCACGATTTTTTTTTTTATAAGTATTTTCAGTTCAAATGATGAAAAACTATTATACTCCGGCCCACGAGAGAAGTAACCCGTGTCCCGACCAAATCGCGTCCGAATCCGACTTCTCTCGTGGGCCGGAGTATAGTCAAACAATTATTTCGTAGTTATACATTTTTGAAATGTTAAACATTTATAGCCAATACTTGAAAATGTAATACAAGACGTCAAGTCTCCTCATAAATCATAACTCTTAAGTATATTATTCTGAAACCATAAAATCTAAAAAGTACGCAAAAAAACAATTTTTTTTACAAACTTTTAATGTTTAAATTTGTACCAAATTTGTTATGATAAAACCCAATAGATCAATTTGTTTCAATATGTTGGTTATTCTTTGCGTTAATAGTTAATAATACTGTATGTAGACTTATTATGTATATATATATATATATTATAAAATTACACTAGCTTGGTTAAGGTAAAAAAAAATTAATAGTAAATAAATATAAAATAAAATAGTTTTCTTAAAAGCGGGTAATCAATTTTAATCAAATAATACAATTTCCAATTAATGTACAGTTATTAAAGTCATCAATTGAACATTTTTATTTTTATATTTAGACTTGTTGCTTTCTATTTTCAATCTTTCAATGAACAATAATAAATCTGGATTTCTTGGTAAAATATATTTTTCATGTTGTCTCTAGTCACTACCCGGTACCTACATCTGCAGCTGATACAACCTTAGCGTTATATAAAAGTCCATACCTGTGACAGTAGTGTACCTAAATTGCCTATTCAACACGCCGTGTGATCATTATACTTTATCACTGAAATGCATAAAAAATAATATAATTTTATAAGTACCTACTTAGAAAAACGTTTAAAAATACATCTTATCAATAAGTTACTATCACGTAAACTGCCTGTCTATCTCAACTTTATTTTCATAAATTTTAGTTGTAAAAATCACTTAAAATATCTGATTGACTTAATATTTGTTGAAATTATTATTAACAGTTAATTTACTACTCAAGACTCAACTATTCATCACAATAATTTAATTAACCATTAATAATATAAACTTTTTACCATTTATAGATAACATCTATTTCTAGAAAAATACGTAACATTTTTTTTTGTATTTTATCGACACAATCCTCTTGGACGTATAGGAAATGGTAAATTTACAGATAGTATCCGAGTGCTAATTAGATTTTAAAACGAGGGGAATTATTTATATAAGTATAATGGTTACGACTGTAAAAGTAGTAAATTGTTTTTAATTGTTCTTTTACATAGACACGTTTATATAGTTTTTAAGTTTTACTATAATATATTTAAAGTTAAATAACGTACTATTTAAGTGTAATAATAATATAATTAATAGAAAAATAACTATCGAAATCAAAAAATCATGTGTCCATTCCAGATTGACAAGAAACTTTTGATGATGAAAGTACATTTTTTTTTGGCGATGGCTAGTAAGAATACATTTGGATTATTACATACATTTTTCAACACAATACATATTTGCTATACATTTATTTTAAGGGATATTATAAAAATATTTATTTTTTTTATAAATTATTGTAGTATTTTAGTATAATTAAACGTGTTAATTATTATATACAAAATGTATACATTTTGTATGTGAATGGCAAAAAACAATAATTTTTGCGGTGTTCATAAAATTTGAACCCAGCTGGGCAAAGTCGTCACGCGTCCGAACAAACGCGCCAGTGACACTCGTCAACCTGGGGGACCGGTCGGCGGTCGTGGGAACGTGCAGAGGTGATCAGTGGCCACATTATGCATATCCGCACCAAATCGCCATCTCGTATCCTCCCCTCCTAGTTTTATTGTGTCTCCT
>NC_042495.1:56598962-56610902 GCF_005508785.2 Acyrthosiphon pisum
GTCTATCGTATTTTTTTTCCACATTAAATTTTCTTTACTTATTTCAAATAATATTCACTTTATAAATTTCGGCTTTTTCTTTTTTGTTCTACCTTTTTTTCGAACATATAAAATTGTATAATAACGGCAACTATTTCCAAAATTGTTTCCGTTTTTGAAATTATGTTCAATATATTACATATAATTCATATCGTTTTTGTTTGATAAATAAAAAAAAATTTGTGAACACAAAAAACTATTGTAGTTTTTTTCGTTTTGCTTCGACGAGCTTAGTAAATTTTTTGTACTTAATTCAAAAATTACTAACTATAGGAATTTGAAACTTTTTTCTATTTTGTATAATATTATTTTATACACACATAACAATTTTTAAAATATTTAGACTACATTTATATATGTAGGTAATATATTCTTCGAAATAGAGGCTAGCAAGTAGCAGTTAGTAACAGTTATTTGATTCAAATCTAAAACTACAATAACAGTGAATTACTCAATTGAGAGGTACCTAAACTATCATACATCAATACATCAAATGGACTTTTTTTAAAATTATTAAAGTAAGATTAATGCTTAATTTAAAAAGTATATTATAAATCATCTTCCGGAATCCATAAAGAGTTTTTGTTTTTATTTTTATAGTAACTATAAACTGTATATAAGTATAAAATATAAACTGTTTATACTTGAATAATAAATATATTTTAATTTTATACATTGCCACTTTACTTTTTACATTGATTGCAATTGATGTTTTTTATGTTTCTCAGTACACATTTTATTGACTGTAGTTAATTTTTCCGGGTTATCATTAACATATTATGATTTGACACATTTTAGCACATTTTACTGGTTTATTTTTACATTGTTTATTTATTCTCAAGGAGTTTGTCTACAGTACACATTTGTACTATTATACACATAATAATGTGCAGTTAAGATAATGTTGGATAGATAATATTTTTATGTTTAAATTTGACAATAAATGAATTAAATATAATATTAAAGACAACACAGTTAAATGGATTATTCAGAACTTAAAATTTGCATGACGTCTTCTTAAGAGAAAAATAACACACCATTGAATACGTAACCCAAGGTTCAGGTAAATAAATCATTTTTGAATAAATCAAATTAAATTCTTGTTTATTCATCGTATCATTACAAACTACGAAGACGAATAATATTTTAAATCATAGGTATACGTCAAACGTATAATATGAGATTTCATTATGAAAATATTCATAATTTATTTTAATTACATATTTTAGTTTTACAAACAAAACTTAACTTTTATAAATGAAAGTATCTTCTTATTGCCCATTAAATATGGGAAGTACTTACAACCTACCTATAATATTGTTGAAAGGAAAACTGTAACTTGTAAGTATTTGTGTTCTATACTTTACAACTATTTTCAAATGTATAAATCTCAGTCAGTTTGTTATTCAATATTATGTAGTCTATACATTTTATTATTATTCAGTAAATATTTGAACTTTGATTAACTGTTTCTAAAAGTCTGAAAAAAATATGTTCAAATAATAATGGCGAATAAAATTGTTTTTTTTTTCGTTCGCTGTAAAGTCATTTCCCCAGATTCATATATATATATATAAATAAAATACATATTATATAATATATAGTATATATATGATATATATTATAATATATATATATATATATACAATATACATTTTTTGTACTCGCACTAAACAGAACGGTAAACACTAAACGCATTAATCATCTTTACACAGTGCATAATATACGCTGACACATTAAGCTTATAAGAAGTTTAATACCCAAGACAAATGCTTTGCTTGCGTTCAACTCGTTTAAGTAAAAACTCTTTTGTGTCTATTCTTATTTTCAAATGAATTAAAATTCACCACCCTTTCTTTAATCTACAGTTTATAGAATACGCGTATAATAATATGAATCCTAAGTAATGTTGATTGTTGAATAATTAAGGTAACTTAATAATTATGCTTTAGTAGTTTCAAATTCGTCAGATTTTAAATTAGTCATGAGTTTTTTTATATTAAAAATCAAGTGATCATGTATTTATACGACCATTTAGTTTATAGATTTTGAAAAACAAACATATTCTGTTTTAGGATTGCCCGTTGGGAGTTTCGTTGGTGGTCATATTTTTTATCGTTCCGGAAGTATTACTTCGTTTAAAATTTTAAGCAGTACTGCGTTAGCGATATGCATTATCCAAACTACTGTAAATTTGTTAATGAATCGATATTCTAAAGACAACAATTTTAAGGAAAATACGTCTTCTACCGATGGTCCTTCTATTTTCGGCATTGATAATATTAATTTATAAGCTAAATTAACTTTTTAAATTTTTTATTGTACAAAATGTTTTGTTTTTATAATATTATGTTTTCATAAATATAAAACTACTTTAGTCTTGAACGTGAATATTTGTAGTTTTTAGATAATGTAAATGTTTGTGTGTGTTTACGTTCATAAATAAGATATACCTACTAAAAATATAATAAACAATATTACTATTTATTAAGTTATAGATAGGTATCTATTATAAACAAACATAATCCTTTTAGGTTTTATTTAGACATATAAAATAAAATATATACATAGGTACTAAATGTTTTATATGTTTTTGAATTATTTATTAATCAAAAATATCAATCATCAATCGTCAAAAAATTAATAATTTCATTGAAGGTTAAAAGTAAATCTGTGTGTTAGTATATAACATGATCTCACATATTTTGTTCCATTTGGTTTATTTTCATAAAATATCTAAATATCTCTTTTTAAGAGCAGCGATGAACTCATTTTAGCGTTCCATTGACGATTCCATTTTCACTTTGCTGTATACAAGCTGGACATTTTCTAGACTAAACCGGTGTGAAAAATAATGCACCGGGATGTTTGGATCATATCATTTACATGGTTTATTATCCCGGTGTGGTAAATGTGGGATAATTTTAAATCGGTTTCAAATCTGCAATCAGTCATTATGACATTCCACATGAGATGATTGTACAAGTGTTCCAAAACATCAAAAAATTCATTATCCAAGTATCCAAGGAGATGGCCACCATATGGATGTTGTTGTTTTCCACAGAAAAACTGTATTTATTACGGAATCTTGTAAATATAATGAAAATTCAATTCGACTAATTTCCGAGTTTTTTTTGCATTATTAAACACTTATGATTCACTCTGTATGTACGCACAATTTTACAAAGCTATATAATATATTATGATTAATGGTTGAAATTAATGCAAGTACCTATTTTTCAAAAAAACATAAAACATTCCTATTGTAGCATATTACATGAGTTTAAAGTAGTAACTGATGTTGCATTGTTGCCACAACTAAATTGTATGATCGTGTATTGATGTGTCTCTTTTTTTGGACATTTTTAGAAACTGAATCACAGTAAAGAATAAAGATCCATTTAATAGTAACCGTGAATCTAACTGGGAGTCTTGATTAGAACCATGTAAATCTATCCACATGACTACATCGATATTAGTTACTATTATTTGTATAAAAACAATTACTTTATCTGTGTCACCTAGTAAACTATTGCTAATAAGTTATAATTTAAATTCTAATATAAACTGTAATTACAATATAATACTGTAAATAAAATATAAAATATACAACTAGAATATAGGTTCTCAATACTTGAGACAATTATTGTCTTAACACTCGTGCCGTCTGGAGTTTAAGGAGTGACATATGGTGACCCAAAATTCTGTCCCCCACCTCCATTCATCATAGGACCCATGTCTTCCAAATCCATAATCTTTGACCTATTATCGTTAGAGTAGGTAAAAAATAAAATAACTTAAAAACTACTCGTTTGAATTTTGATTTTGATATGAAAACAATTTTCAGAAAAAATATCCGTTAAATTATTTATAGTAGAAAAGAGGGTTCTGATTTGAAAAACAGAAGTAATGTTGCCATAGAACACTCCTTAAATAGTAAAAAACTCCTCAAGAATTTTAAATTATTATCTTTAAGCAGGTATATTTAAAAACCTAAATTTAAATAAATTCATTATTAAATAAAATAATGTAGTGAGCATGCTTGGCGATGGATCATCCCGTTTATAAATAATAAATACGTGTAACACAATTAATACTTATATAGCAGTTTGATATGTTAAAAAGCTGCATAATTATTGTTGTCTGTGGAAGTTGATTCTTGATCACCCATACATTGTTACGACTGTCCAATTACGAGAAATTGTCTTGCAAGTTGCAATTATTTTTTTTCTATAATTTAACGACATAATACACTTTTAGTATAGGTCTGTGTATCTATAAGAGTGTAGCTGGGTGCTCACGTTAATGTGCAACTCCTCCTGATTAGGTGATTAGGTAGGTTCTAGGTCACTTTGTACGGTCAGGCATTAAAAGTGCGAAACGCGGTCACTTTGTACTATTATATACATAAAGTATATATTATAAATATAAGTTTTATACCTATGTAGTAACTAGTAATTATGTATAGTGTTAATTAATTAAAATAGAAAAAATAAAAATAATATTGTTATAAAATATGGTATAATAATAATAATAATAATAATAATCTAAATAATCAAATAATTAATAATATCATTCTATCATCAAACTACATGTAAAAATGTGTACAATATAAATATCAAAAAAGTCAAAAAAATGTTAAAGAGTAGTATAATATAAAAATAGTATTTAGATGTAATGATTTTTAGATAATTAGCTTAAAAAATAAAAATAAAAATAGTATAATATAGAAATATGTCAAATTTGAAATGAATGTCAAACATCAAAACAAAATATAATACTGAAAAAATAGTTAAAAACTACATGTAAAGTATACGGAATTTAAAAATTCAATATTTGTTAATTCTTTTTTTTGATGCTGGTCACATAGTTTATTATTGTCAGCCGTACAAGATTTTTGTCTTTTTTGAAGTTTATTGCCACATTCGTCTAATTGTATTGCCCGCAAAACTGTCCAAAAACTCGGATTCGTTGTTCCTACTAATTTATTGAACGAACTATTCCACCCTTCACTAAAATTATTAGTTCGATGAGAATTAGACAATGTTTGATATTTTACATCCAAATAGAAAGGATGATACCATGGGTTATTGGTTATTACCACTAATATAAGTTTATCAAAGTGTGAAAATAAGAGGTAGTAACTTCTGAGAAAAATTGTATATACATATGACTAATTTCGAACCAAAATGTCGTCAATAGTTAAAAACGCTAATGAAGTCATCATTCTACATTCTTTGGAAATCCGTTCATTTTCTTTACATAATTTTGTTAATCCGAGTTGCTGAATTTGTCGCGCATACAGACTGGCATAAATGAAAAAAGCAACCTTGAATGTGGACTCCATTAAATAATAATCATAATTGTCATTTGTCATTCATATTTAATATAGATTATAATATTTCATATTATAATGTAAAAATCATTACATCTAAATACTATTTTTATATTATACTACTCTTTGGCATTTTTTTTATATTATTGATTATTTGATTATTTAGATTATTATTATTATTATACCATATTTTATAACAATATTATTTTTATTTTTTCTATTTTAATTAATTAACACTATACAAAATTACTAGTTACTTCGTAGGTATAAAACTTATATTTATAATATATACTTTATGTATATAATAGTACAAAGTACCTTTTTGCCCGACCGTACAAAGTGTCCGCGTTCTGCAATGTACCTTTTTACCAGACCGTACAAAGTGACCGCGTTCTGCATTTTAAACAATGGACAGTACAAAGTGACCGTTTACCGATTAGGTAGTGTAAAAAATTAACATAAGCGTGTGCGCAACATGATAGTACCAATAGCCAAAGACAGCCATCCCGATAAAAAATATACTATATGAAAATAGTGCACTTGCAATGAGTATGACGCAATGCCACTTAAAATAAATCCTAAAAATGAATATCATAAAATAAATCCATAATCTTTATAAACACATAATACTCGCTTAAATCGATATCCAATAAAAACAATATAATATAATATGTTTACATATTATATACTATACGGAGTGAACTACGATATTTTCCTGTGTATGTGTTTGTTATGCGGGATATGAAGCATATTATACAGTATTTTTTTTTTAGTTTTTTCCTAGAAGCATTGGTTTTTGTGGTAGAAACTCTTACCTACATTTTTTTCTGAATAGATAAGATTTATTTCAATATAAATATATTTCATGATTTTTGCCTTTTGTGTCAATAACCTATTGTTAAAAAATAAATTGTTTACAAGTTATATATAATAGCCAATGTTGAACATCACATTATCGGTACTCACTGAGTTTAGAAATTAATAAAAAAATATCACGTATAAACATTAGGCTAGCGAATCATACTTCAATTATTTATTTAAATTAAAGCATTAATATATCTCAGTATTTTCTAGCAATCGTTCATCTAAATAACGTATTGTGAATAAAAAATTGTTAAACAAAATATAATAACCAATTTATGCATAAAAAATGTATTATTTCCAGATCAACAAGAAATTATTGCCAATGAAAATGCATTTTTTTTTGGCAATGGCTGGTAAGAATAAACTTAATATTTAACCTATTTTTTTTATTAACTTACAAGCGTTTATAGTATTTTTCATAATTCCCTTTACATAACAATTAATTTATTGGGACTCAATATATTTATGCTCAAATAGGTATATATTTATTATTTATATTTATTGCAAGCATTTTCAGCCCAATATTTTTATTTTTTTCTTGCAAATTTCAATTAATAAATATTATGTTATGTAATTTTCAACCAACGAATATTGTAAGATTTTTGAACAAAAGTATTCGAATGTTTTACTTTGAATGCAATGCATAATTTTATTTTGGATTTCTGTTTTGAATTTACGTCGAGACAATGTATCACAATATACCACGTATCTGTGAAAGTATATCGTATCATTGTGAGTATAGGATAAGGAAAATTTGATCAAAACTTTGTCCTTGGCAAAAAAAACCTTCAAATATAAAATAGGTTCCGTTCAATGGTACGAATACGTTAATTTATTTCCCTTTTCCAGTACAACATTTGTAAGCCACTGTCATAACTACAATGTAATCAATGACATCACATAATAAAAGTTACATATTATAGTTATTTTATTAATAATTATAGATATTGCCGGGTCATTGGTAAGAGTACTTTACGTTAAATATGCAGGTAAATTAAAATAAAGGGGTATGATAATAAATGCATATTCTCTATAATATTAAAATTGGCCCTTCCGAAAATTTGTATTTTAATTGAAGTATTAAATCCTTCATTAGTTATCTAATCATTATAATCTACATATAATATAGTAACCACTAACCATTGTACAACGATTTATTATTGTGTGTTTTCGATAATAGATATCGAATCCACCCACAAAATATAATATATGTTTGATAATAGTATTACAAATCAGTAATTAGTAATTACTATTATTATACATTACTGATAACATTTCAATTTGTCTTGAATAATAATCAATACTCGATAGAAGTGTTTTTTAGATTCTGAGTGGAATGATGAACGTATTGATTTTACAATGATGTGTGTTTTTTTATTTTTTTTTTTATTTTTTTTGTGTCTGTGTACACGATAAGTAGTCGAAATAATGCTACGATTTTCAACTTCAGTATCTTTGTTCGATCAGAAAAGTGAATATCGTTGGTGCATTGGGGAGGTCAAAATTTAAATTTCCCAGTAGTTTTCAAAAGCGCCGGGAAAAACAAAGAAAAATTAAGGAAAAACGGGAATTTTACGCAAAATCGATTTTTCACAAAATTGACTTTGGTTTTTGGTGTAACATTAAAAAAAATTACCGTAGATACATGAAATTTTGACTGAATGTTTATCTTAGCATCTTCTATACACCATAACATTTTCAAAATATTTTGATGTATTTTGAGCTCTTTACGGACATTTTTATTTTCCATTTTTTTTTAGTTTTTTTTCTAAAAATATCAATAAAATTTTATTTGTTGGATAAAAAAGCTTGAAAATTTAATAGAAGGTTTCTAGTATATTGTTTCAAAGGCAGATGAAAAATATTAAAAATCGTTAGTCACAGTTTTTTTTTTTAAGCATTTAAAGTTCAAAAAATGACAAAATATGGAAAAATCACGAAAATTTGCAAATTATTTCGATTATTTCGACGGTTTTCAACATTAGGTACACATTTTACACAAGAAAAAGCACTGGATACGTGACGGCACATACTACTCTATCCGCTGTATAGGTGGATTGCTCATTTTGGTTTCGTGCAGGTTTTTGCATTTTTTTTTACGTTTTTTTTCATATAAATATATATTAAACACTACAGTTATATGTTTTTATGTATTTTATTGGTTAATATGTTATTTATTTTATTAGGAATTATAATTGCACATTTCCCAAAATGTTCATTGTTATATATAATTATTAATTATATAAATACATATTATATTTGTTTGTATTTTTCCTAAATTATTTCGTATGTTGTGTGATAGGGTTTTTACTTATAGCCGCTCGACGTCGGGTCTGCAATCCACCGCAGGTGGTTTGCCTTCCTGATTTGCTGTAGCATATTGTCTGCGATCTGACAAAGTCGGATTGCCTACCTAGGTGGCTACCTTGAAAGTTAGGTAATCAATTTTGACTTGCTAGACACTCCAAAACGGTTTTCGACTTTACACTTTTTCCATGAGAAAAAGCACCGGGCATGCGACGGCACATACTACTCTATCCACCACAGGCGGATTGCTTATTTTTTTTTTTTGTCTTAGACGGGTGATGACTGACTTGCTAGACACTCTAACATGCGGGTTTTTTAATTAAATTTTTTTTTCACATACAAAAAAGCACCGGACATACGCTGGGGGATAGTATCATTGAATTATTGATTTTCATGGGCCATGGGAGATTTCTAGACACTAAAACTTTTAAACTTTCCCGTTTACGAAACGGGACCATCATATAGCCAGGCATTATCAGAAATTATTATTACAAAATCTCTTTCTATATAAGGGTGGCATTTATAATTCGACTGTGTATCCAAAATCAGTATTCACTTACAACTAACACGGGGGGCCCGGGGGTCTAACTATATTTTCCATTCTTCAGTTACCTACGCTACCAATGTGGTCGGCAATCCACCATAGGTGGATTGCATACCTGCTGATATAGGTACGCTTCTAATTATGTCCGCGATTCGATTCCCTACCTATGTGATTTGATGACTGATAGCTAGACAATCGAATACACCTATCGGCTCTTCACTTTTTAACAACACAAAATATCGTATCCAGCCTATCCATTTACAACGTTTGTGACGGATTGCTTAAACGTTACCGCCAAAACGTCAAGCCTTATCTCCAATCCATATCAGTAGTAATCTTTATCACAAATCCTAAATTTTCGTCTTACAGCTTTACTGTCGCGACTCATATATTTCCAATGACATTGTCTCCAAAATCGGTACCCACTCTCAGCGAGTATAACGGGCCCCGAGTTACACTTAGAGCTAGTATTCTATTAAAATACCTAAAATATGATGGTAATATTCTCTAAAAAACCTTCAAATATTCTGAATATGAATATAAGTATAATATTTTAATAATGAACAATCAAACTACACATAAATATGTAAGTAATTACAAAACTCAACAAAAATGTAAAACAAAATTTCGACATTTGACCATTTGATAAATATATACGTTGATCTTATCAGTAGTCACTGTAATAGTCCCGATCACGAAAACTGGTGGCTGATTTCAGCGTTCCTAGTGGTATTTTTTTTTAAAGCTATTAGTGGTTGATAGCCCTCATAAAAATACACCACTGGGGGCCCTAAAATCAGCCGCTAGTTTTCGTGACCCGGACTATAATATTATTGGTCTTTAAGCTTAACATACTTCGACGCGTAAAAATTCCATCTTAAGGGGCCTCGCTACGGTCATTATTTAAAGGGCAACATTTAGGCAATTTCTAATATTGTCATAGCCGCTCGGAATCTATGTGTTACTTGTAAATGATTATTAGTGTGAGTGAAATTCACGATCAAAGATATATCTTTAATCGTGGCTAAATTTAAATGCGGCTATCCTCTCTCGTACGCGCATTCACATGTCAATAACTCGATAACCATACAAATTTCACTAAACGATTTTTACAAAATCATGCATTTGTTTTAACAAAATTAGAGTTAGTTGCCATTATCTGATTTTGATTCTGAAAAAATATTTGAATTCAGCAGAAAAATGTCTGTGGATAACATGAAACATTTTCCGTTTTTTATATTAATTTTAGTTTTAATTATAATTCGAAAAAATGCATATTTTCGAGTTTTCAATTACTGTTCACAATAATATAAAATTTAGTTTTTACAAAGGGCATCGTAGGATCTATAGATAGACAATTTTCTGATGAGTTAACATTTTTTTCAGAATCAAAATCAGACAACGTTAACTAACTTTGATTTTGTCAACACTTTAGGTCTTTTAAGCTAAAATTGACAGCAGTTGTAGTGAGGCCCCTTAAACCGTGATTACTACACACATGGTCGCAAGTCATACACATTACACACATACACTTAAATATTGCCTACACTGAACTCCTTAATTAAATACCACCACCGATCCCCTTATCCATAATATAATATTATTATTATATTACGGACGTATAATATACATCCATGGACTGTGAGACATAAAGTTCTTCTCTATGCGTTGTGGAATTTCAGTGATTCTACTATAAATAAAGAGTGAGCATAGTTGTCCCGCGCAAAACAGTTTTTGCTATGTTGTGCATTTGTAATACAGAGACAACGCATGCGGGTGTAACGTCCTCTTAAATAATATGGCTTACCGCTGGGGGTCATTAGGTGTATTTGTTTTGCCCCAAGAATTGTGTTACCATGAACGTCATGAACGTGTTATGTAATGTGTGTGTGTGTGTGTGTGTGTGTGTGTGTGTGTGTGGCCGGACGGTGGGAACCGTAATTATATTATAATATACCCATTTTATTATAAATTGGCGATTTTACAACCGTTTCGGCATCGCGGCGGCGTGTGCTCTAGATTCTAGGTTTAACAAGAAGTATATTATTGTATTAAGAGGACGTTACACCGACATTTGTTGTCTCCGTCTTGTGCGAAACATAGCAAAAACTGTTTTGCGCGGGACAACTATGCTCCCTCATTATTTATAGGTAGTAGAATCACTAAAATTTGAATTGTGACTATTCTTCAGCAGGCAACATACTTAGGAATATACACATAAATGATTATTTCGGTCACGAACAGTGACATAAGTAAAATGTTTTCAAGTATTTGTTAATAAGTAATAACATGAATAATAATTCATCAATTTTGAAACATCTACCAAGCATATTTAAAAACAATGTATTTAACACCTTTCTAACTAAACAGCATACAAATGTAAGTAATAAAAAATTGATTTGTTATGTATTTTTTAAACCTTATGAGTTAATAGCTGATTACCAATCAACAGTTGAGTTTTATACTTTTATGAGTTGTGTCACTATTTTTTGAGTAGTGCAAGTCATGTGCCTAAACATATTACATTATATATTGTGTTAAGTTATAATTTATAACTATAAATTGTTTTATTCAATTGAGTTATTATTATATTATTATATTATAGTGCCAGTGGTGTAATTACGGATAGGAGGGGTTGGGTGTCGTATCCCCCATGACTTTTTTTTTAAACTGCTGAACCATATTTATGTACGCATTTTTTTAGAAAGTTCGAGATTTTTCGTATATTATACATAAGTAGGTAGGTACTCAGATTATACCACTAATCTACATAGAAAATTTAGTTTAGCTCCAAAGCATGTTTTAGAAATGTTTTCTACCTGCGTGGCTCGACTGTTATTTACCTAAACCT
>NC_042495.1:56611002-56612704 GCF_005508785.2 Acyrthosiphon pisum
AAAACTTTTCAAATATCATAAAAAGTTTCAGTTGAAAACTTTTGAAACTTTTCAGCATTGCACCTCTGAATTAATAACCTACTTATTTGGGTAATGTTGATAATATTATAATATTATGTACTTATCTAATATATTTATAGGTATTTAGTATGCAAACCAAGATGTAGAGACATTGTATAAGAAAAAGAAGGTAAAAATGAAGAGGAACAAATTGCTGTCATTGGACTGTCGGAAACATATTATTCTTTGGTCCCTGGAGTTCATAACCGATCGTTGATGTATGTGGATTATTTGATATTCAATTATTACCAACAGCTTGAGTAGCAAATTCTGCTCAGTAAATGACGTCCTCATACGTGCTATCAGCATGTGTTGTCTCCGTCTTACAAATGTACAACATAGCCAAAAACCGTTTTGTGCGTAACAACTTAACCACCTCAGTATTTTCAATTGAATTACCGAAATTCCACCATGCACAGGGAAGAACATATTGTATGTGATTTAGCGTTTTTATTTTTAGATAACAGAAATACAATTAAAGTTATCATTTTGAGAAAATAAGGGTTCCTTGTTTTTTAAATTTAATTATGAAAAATGATTGGTTAGTGTTATCAAAAAAATTAAAATGCTACACCACAAATACATTTTTTCCTAGGCGTGGTGGAATTGTGTTAATTCTACTAGTACAGACAGTACTTACAGTTATTACCCGTAACATAGTTTTTGGAGATGTTCTACAATTTTAAGACGGGCAACGCGACGAGCGGATAGCGCTTTCACTTGAAAACACACTGCAAATATACTTTTTAGTGCACAGTGTTTTTGTACATTTTGAATAACGATTTTAGATTCTGAGTGGAACGATGAATGTATTGATTTTACAATGATGTGTGTTTTTTATTTTTTATTTTTTTGTGTCTGTATACACGATAAGTAGTCGAAATAATGCTTCGATTTTCAACTTCAGTATCTTGTTCGATTGGAAAGTGAATATAGTTGATGCATTGGGTCAAAATTTAAAATTCCCAGTAATTTTCAAAAGCGCCAAGAAAAACCAAAGAAAAATTAAAGAAAAACGGGAATTTTTACGCAAAATCGATTTTTAACAAAATTGAATTTGGTTTTTGGTGTAACTTTAAAAAAAATGACTGTAAATACATGAAATTTTGACTGAATGTTTATATTAGCATTTTCTATTCACCATAACATTTTCAAAATATTTTGAGTTATTTTGAGCTCTTTACGGACATTGTCAGTTTTCATTTTTTTTTAGTTTTTTTTCTAAAAATATCAATAAAATTTAAGGCTTCTAGTATATTGTTTCAAAAGCAGATGAAAAATATTAAAATATTAGTCACAGTTTTTTTTTATAAGCATTTAAAGTTCAAAAATTGACAAAATATGGAAAAATCACGAAAATTAGCAAATTTTTTTGAGTTAAGAATTCGTAAAAATTTTTCTTTTTAAATCTAAGATTTTAAAATGAAATACAAGATTCCTTATAAGATTATCTACCTTTATCAAACAAAAAATATCTATAAGAAAGTCAAATTAAATTTTTATGATCGTTTGAAATTCAAATTTTTACAACATTGGATATTCACTCGATTTCTCATGTAACGATTTTCTTATTTTGTTGTAATCAAAAAACGAATGACTATAAATACTTGAAATTTCACTGAATGTTTATATTAGTATTTTC
>NC_042495.1:56614919-56615945 GCF_005508785.2 Acyrthosiphon pisum
GCTTCTTTTCGTTCGTGAAGTATTAAGTATAAGTTCTTTTTTATTTTCAATATAAAACAATTACACTTTATAGATTCATAGACGCACGCACATCAACAATGAATGCAATTATTAACGAAGGATTATATCTCTCAGGCCACATGGGTATCTGAAGACTGAAATATTGTTATGCACCTACAATGTTTCATCACCCATCAAGCTTTATAGAAGTTATTAGAGAGAGTTATTAAGCCCAAGCGACGATAAGGAATTATTTTGATATAAGTCTTGATCGGTGGATAAGTAAGCTTAACTATATAGATGCCTAAACCAAGTAAGATGATTTTATGTATTAATTATTTTGTAAAATGTATTTATATTTAATATTGTCGTCCCTTCACCATTTCATCCCTACACCAAATAAATCACCCACTATCGCCGGCCGGCGTTACACACATAAAATAAACACTTTGTTCCAGAACCGTAAAAAAATGTTTATGAATGAATGAGTTTCACGACATTTAAAACAGGTTGAATAAAGAGATCCAATAGTAATAGTGAGTGGTAGAAGACTTAGAAATAGGACTTTGGTAATCTTTAAATAATAATAAATAATAATATATATAACAAAAATAATAATAATAGTAATAATAATATAGTTATAGTTATAATATTAAGATAGTGTTGAATTTTAAATAAAGATCGGGGGGATATCATCCTAATAATTTAAAACTACTGTATTTTTACTCCTCTTGGTCTTATTATAATGATATATGACAAATATAAACCCCTTGGCACCAGCAGCCTAGCCCGCCTTTCCAGAGGCTGAAACACACTAAAATTCAACGCTATATAGTAAGCCGAAAATGTGCGAAGCCGTGTTGCGACAAAATTAAAAATTTGAACTTAAAACAATAAAACCTATTCAACCTTAAATTCAATATTTGTTTATTTATTAAAATATGTTTTATCGATGTATAAATATAACAAAAAATGTTATACAATAGTAGTGCAGTTTTCGCTGTACCGATCTATGTAAATTACATT
>NC_042495.1:56618246-56619060 GCF_005508785.2 Acyrthosiphon pisum
TTTTTTTTTAGTTTTTTTTCTAAAAATATCAATACAATTTTATTGTTGGATAAAAAAGCTTGAAAATTAATAGAAGGCTCTAGTATATTGTTTCAAAGGCAAATGAAAAATATTAAAAATCGTTAGTCACAGTTTTTTTTTAAAAGCATTTAAAGTTCAAAAAATGACAAAATATGGAAAAATCACGAAAATTTGCAAATTATTTCGAGTTAGAAATTCATAAAAATTTTTCTTTTTAAATCTAAGATATGAAAATGTAATACAAGATTCCTTATAAGATTATCTACCTTTATCAAACAAAAAATATCTATAAGAAAGTCAAATTAAATTTTTATGATCGTTTGAAATTCAAATTTTTACAACATTGGATATTCACTTGATATTCATGTAGCGATTTCCTTATTTTGTTGTAATTCAAAAACGAATAACTGCAGATACATGAAAATTTTACTGAATGTTTATATTAGCATTTTCTATATACGATAAAATTTTGAAAATAATTTGATTCTTTTTGAGCTGTGTACAGACATGGTCAGTTTTCAATTTTTTTAGTTTTTTTTTCTATAAATATCAATAAAGTTTTATCTGTTGGGCCAAAAAGTGTATAAATTTAATACAAAGCTCCTGATATATTGTTACAATATCAGTTGAAAAATATTAAAAAAACATAGGCACAATTTTTTTTTATAAGCATTTAAAGATCAAATTTTGACAAAATTTATCAAATTTTAATTTGAAAAATTATTTTGTAGTTAAAAATTTATAAAATGATTCAATTTTTGTATCTAAGAATTAAAAATTTAAAACAAGATTC
>NC_042495.1:56619160-56619403 GCF_005508785.2 Acyrthosiphon pisum
GTAACGATTAATAATACACATACCTATATACAAACAAAAAAATGCATTAAAACAAATTTGATCGAAGGATTTTACGGAACCGACATTAATTTAATCTACTGGCAATTGGCATAATAAGCAACTAATCTTTTAGAATTCTAAGCTGTACGCCTATATATATATATATAGAAGTGGAAGCTTAATCAACATCAACCTTAATATAATGTTAGACGAAGATTATAGCACCGATGTTTATTAACCGTA
>NC_042495.1:56619453-56622131 GCF_005508785.2 Acyrthosiphon pisum
TATAGGAAAAATTTTACTTTTTCCCCCAAAGTACCAACTAGATTCACTTTCCTATCAGAAAAGGTACTGTTGAAGAAAATCCAAGCACTTTTACTGTCCTAAAACGTGATGACAGACACAAAAATAAAAAAAAAATAAAAAAAAAAATAAAAAAAAAAATAAAAAAAAAAAATAAAAAAACACACATCATTGTAAAATCAATACATTCATCGTTCCACTCAGAATCAAAAAAACTAATTAAATTGGAAACTGGAATTATCCGTAAACAGCTCAAAACAAATCAAAATATTTTGAAAAATTTATCATGCATAGAAAATGGAAATATAAACAACCAGTGAAAATTTCATGTATCTACAGTCATTCGTTTTAAAGTTACACCAAAAACCAAAATCAATTTTCTGCCCGTTTTTCCTTAATTTTTCTTTTGTTTTTCACGGCGCTTTTGAAAACTATTGGAAAAATTTTACTTTTGGCCCCCCAAAGTATCAACTAGATTCACTTTCCTATCAGAAAAGGTACTGTTGAAGAAAATCCAAGCACTTTTACTGTCCTAAAAGGTGATGACAGACACAAAAAAAAATAAAAATTAATAAAAAAATAAAAAAAAAACACACATCATTGTAAAATCAATACATTCATCGTTTCACTCAGAATCTAAAATTAATTTTAAGTGACTTTTTATTCTGGGTCCACATCAAGTATGACTTTTTTTTGTTTCCGTTTTTAAATACAATTTGTACTGTCCTGTGTAGACCCAGAATTATGGTTTTTGTTTTGTTTTAGTGGTTAATATAAATATAGGCAAATAGTGGTGTTAGATCCTATCGAGTCACAAAAAAACCTGGAGCTTAAGCACCCCCTACTTCAAATGTCTAGTTGCGCCAATGATAAAAGGAATTATTTATCATAAAATATTTGTTTTTTCAATTTTTTACATACTACCTACACGTCTTGCAAATGGCGCCGCACTGATTTTAAGAAAAAAAAAATTTTTAAATGTGATTTTGTCATGAAGAGAAGCGTTTAAACAATCCTCCAATACTCCCGAGGTTTTGTAAATTTGCACTTAAACCACTTTTGATCTGTATAGCTCCAAAAATATATTTCTTTAATCTCTACCACGGTCTTATGTTATACAGGTTTTTTATCTTATTAGTTTGTGTTATCTATATTATTTCAATGTACTGGATGTACCTTCCTATAGGATGACTGCAGCGTCGCATAAATTTCCACACCACCTAGCTTGTTAAACGACATTATACCACATCATCCATGTTGTTTAAAAGCATGAGGTATTACGCGTGGCGCGTTTTTTTTATTGTGGTGTCCCCTGTAGGCCTAATCCACATCGCAAGCGAGAAAACGTGAACGCCGGTTGACTACAATAAATAATAATAATGTAATTTACATAGATCGGTACAGCGAAAACTGCACTACTATTGTATAACATTTTTTGTTATATTTATACATCGATAAAACATATTTTAATAAATAAACAAATATTGAATTTAAGGTTGAATAGGTTTTATTGTTTTAAGTTGTTTTAAGGCTACAGAAAACCACTTATTAGTTATTACAGCTGTTTAGAGTCATTAATTTTTTACTAATTATTAATTTTATTCGTTGAGTCAATAAGCTTGAAATTTAATACGAGGCTCTTAATATATTCTTACAATAGCAGTTGAAAAATATATGAATACAATCACAATTTTTTTTTATAAGCATTTAGTTCAAATTTTGACCAATTACCAAAAAATCAGGAAAATGTGGAAATTATTTTGAGTTAGAAATTCATAAAAAATTTTATTTTTAAATCTAACAATTTAAGATTTGATAATTTAATATAAGATTCCTCATAAGTTTGTTTACCTTCATCAAAAAAAAATGTGTACCGGAAAGTCAAATTAAATTTTTATGAGCGTTTGAAGTTCAAATTTTAACATCATTGGATATTCACTCGATTTCTCATGTAGCAATTTTCTTATATTATATTTTTTTTTTATATAATATATAACAATGCATTTTTATTTGTTTGGTCAAAAAATATGAAAATAAAATACACAGCCTCTGATATATTTTTACAATAGCAGTTGAAAAATATTAAAAAATCATACTATGCACAATTTTTTTTATAAATATTTTAAGTTTTAATTTCGACAAAATTTATTAAACTTAAAATTTAAAATGCGGGTAAGCGGATGTCACTCTGCTGTACAGTAGGTTACAAGTGGGTCACTGTATAATGGATGGTATTAAATTTGAATTCAATGATATAATATCATTGTAAAAGAAAAACGATTCTGAGCGGAGACGGTATGTCAGTCTAGGTATGAGACATAATATTATATTATAGTCTATAGTATTTAAAAAAAAATTTACCTATAATAGGTACCTACCTATAATAAATTCCAAATTAATCATATCATAATATCTATTAGGTACTTATAACGCGTTATACATCAACAACACACCGTGATACTATCATAGATATATAATAATATACTTTAGAAGTTTCAAGTATACCCAAGAATAATATTATACAATCACAACAAAGTGACTAAAATAGTTATTCTAGGTTTTTAATATGTAATTTCGTCCAAATTTGTACTTAGAATGACTATAAAAATAAACTTTGTAAATGTATTTTCTTAGATTTTTTTGGTAACAGAGATTAATTA
>NC_042495.1:56623710-56655882 GCF_005508785.2 Acyrthosiphon pisum
GGGAATTTAAATTTGACCCAATGCATCAACTATATTCACTTTCCAATCGAACATGATACTGAAGTTGAAAATCGAAAGCATTATTTCGACTACTTATCGTGTATACAGACACAAAAAAAAATTTTAAATTTTAAAATTTTAAAATTTAAAAAAAAATTAAAAAAACACACATCATTGTAAAATCAATACATTCATCGTTCCACTCAGAATATAAAAATAAATAAAAACCATTGTAAAACCGTTAGCTTCTAAAATGATTTAGTAGTTAAAAATGTACCTATATATATTAATAATAACAACATAAATATAATAATATACAGTATCCTAGGCTACCAAACCGTCTCTGCTCAGAACCGTTTTTTGCAACCATGATATATTATATCATTGAATTTAAATTTACAGTAATCCACTTGTAGCCTACTGTACAGCAGAGCAACTTCCACTAATCCGTTTTCTTTTGTTTATTTAAAAAAAAAAATGGTGTCCCCCCCCAATTAAAATTCCTGGACATGCCACTGTATAGGTAGTACATTTTTAATTATTTTAAATACAATTTAAGACTTTTTGAGCGACTATCATAGACCATAAAAATAATTTTTTAATTTTCTTAACCTTTCGGGGGGGGGGGGGGGGAGGCAGGTCATTTTTTGATTTTCTCATTAGTTCAATTTATTTAATGCCACGGGAAAAACCACTGAAAAATTACGAAAAAACGCTAAAAATGGGATTTTAATTTCTAACGCATTGTTTATCACCGTGGAAACGAATAAAAAATTATAATATTTCAATATTAATTCAAATTACAGACCATAATAAATAATAACAATATAAAATATCCAGACTGACAAACCGTCTCCACTCAGAATCGTTTTTCTTATACAATGATATATTATATCATTGAATTCAAGTTTAATAAATCCATTATACATTGATCCAATTGTAACCTACCGATCAACCTCCTCGACAGAGCGTTGCCAGCGGAACATCGCATGGCGCTCGGGCGCCCGGTGTACCCGGCTGGAGGGACGAGTCTGCGTCATCAAGGCGAGAAGTAGCCAGTTCCGCTTAAATGGTAATAGGGGGTCACCCCACCGGGATGTTGGTCTTATACCTCCCGTCACAAAGGTTATGAATGTAACCTACTGTATATCAGAGCGACATCCACTTACCCGCTTTTTTTAAATTTGTTTTGTACATATTATTATTTGATAATTAAAAAATCAAACATTTCAAATCATTTTATAAAGGGTAATTTGGTGGTGTGGTGGGCTTTGCCCCCCGCAGTTCTGTTTTCTAAAAATTATCTGAACCCTCCCCATGAAAAATTACTAAATACGCCACTGTGTAATTAAGATAGGAGAGGTGGACCACGCCGTCCAGAAGTCTGAACTAGCAGTAATTTAAATATATACAATTTACTGGCCGAAAAATTATGTAGTAGTCACAATTTAGTACTTACTGTTACTGTTTCACAAAAATATTAAAAATATAGGTAGTAGGTACATACTACATAAATATACATTTGAAATTATTGTTAATAGATAATATACAGTGTTAAGGGGAAATTATACAGGAAGTCTTTATAATTTGTGAACCCTTAAAAATATTGGCCTAGTTGCGCCTATGATTATGTGCGTTCAATTTTGTTGGTCTGTTCGAGAGCTTATGCGTCTTATGCAAAACGATAAACGGTCAGACGGCAGGTATAAAGACATAAAGTACCTATATTATAGTAGTTTATGAAATATATATAATTATATACTTAATCGATAGCAGCCAGCAGGTACATCGAACAATCGAACAATTTATGATTTGGCGGAAAAGTAAATTGGGGGAAAAGGGAAAAATACACTTTTGGCGGAAACGTGTAACTCCCCTAGTAATATATAGGTCCTATCTAGGTAATGATAACGTATTTCGCGATAGGTACCGGAACAAAAAAAGGTATTAGTAATGTCTGAGATAATCAGATAAGTAGAGTACCTGTCGGAGTGTTTCCTGAACGTTCCGAGTATCCGACACAATTTTATCTATTTGCAAGCTCGAACTCCAAACGGTAATATTATTAATTACCTATTATCATATTAATAGGTATTATAGGTACCTATGTATTAATAATTAATGTACATCATAATGTTTAATTATCGTGGCGATCCGGCGATTGTATAACGCATACATTAACTGTTTAGTATCTAGCCGGTAGTCACGACTCACGACTATCGGACTATAGAGTATAGCACAGTGGTTCCCAAGCTTTTTTTTCTGGAAATGCCCTTTTTTGAACGAAATTTAGCCACAGTGCCCTGCTGTGAATAGCACGAGAAACATAAATATCAAATAAACACTAATTATTATTCTCATAGATGGTCAATTTAAAATTAATATATTTTTATACTTACCTATAGGAAATGATGAAAAATAATTTTAAAAGAGAAAAATTATTTTTAACATAAATAATGTAACATTGTAACTAATGAGATGTTAATGGCTGCTAATTGTTGTAAAGTTTGTAAATGTCCGGTTGTATTATTGACAACTGGAGTCTGAGGTCAGTGGTGTATTTAATTTAGTTCTAAGGGGGGGGGGGGGGAGGGTGACACTAAAATTATTAATTATTATACTCAAACTTATATTCTACCCTATTGCATTTACTACTTTTGTGTCTGCAGATGAGCGATGACCCTTTTCTAGAAGAAATAATGCTAAATATTCAATTTCAAAGGGGATTTTTGTTAAACAACTTACTATAAATTAAAATAATATTTATATAGTACTAGCTGTCCCTACACGGCGTCAGTGGTGAGCATTTCCCCCCTCCCCTTGTCATTAGCGGGCCGCTATCGGGCCGGGTATGGGCTAGTTTTGGGCCTTTATATAGTAGCTAATAGCTAATATATTTAAGTAACCTCTACATATATGTATTAATTATTTGGTTATTGTTATCTCTCAAAAAAATGGGTTACTTACATGTATGCTTATGATACTAACTATAGTAAGTATACAATTATGTATAAGGAGGGTATTTGTATTGAGATAAAAATGCAATATTGTAATGTAATGTTATGTAGATGTTAGCGAGCTTTTTTTTTCAGTTTTATTTTGGGCCAGTTAAAAATTTTGCCCCCCCCCCCCCCTCAAAAACTGAAATGACGCCACAGCACGGCGTTGTCCGCGTATTAGCCAAAACTACGAACGTCTAACTCCAAAGGCGCCAGAGATCCCTTCCACGTCCCTTTAGGGTAAAAGTTCGTACGGGACGCTGTTCAGCATACGGGAAAATGGGGGCGTAGCCAAAACCACGAACTTCTAACTCCAAAAGTGCCGGATAAGAAATAAAACTATAATATTGAGTGCTTTAATCGAGTTAAAAACTATCCTATCTTTTAAGTTGGACCAAATTACACACGGTGTAAAAAATTTCATCAAGATCGGTTCAGTAGTTTCGGAGTTTATCCCGGACAAACATATACAGCATTGGGAAAATCAGGCATTTTCAGTATTTTTGACATTTTCTCTTGAATATCCTTCTCCTTTTTTTTTTTGGTATCCACTCAAACATTTTTCATTATCAGACATTATATTACGAATTATTTTTGATATTTTAGTATTGTTTTTAATAGCACGTTTATTATCAACTGTCATTACTACATGTATTAAAAAAAAATAATATAATTTAATACTTAATAATAATAAAAATAACTAAATATAAAAAACAAAACACTTTCAAAGTTTAAAGGAAATTTTAATATTGGTAAGTGTGTACATTATACTGATTAGTGTAATACTGTCATAGTAATTTGTAGCACATAGAGCAACTGAGCTGAAGCTATGATATAACAGTATTATTGTTGTTGGCTTTATCACTTTGTTTTCCCATTTTATTTTTAGCCATTGAGTTATTAAGCCACTAGTTCTAGATATGAGATACGTTGTAGACTTGTAGATAATATTTTTTTCCCAAATCGGGCCTCCAATAATATACAGTTAAACTCGCTTAAGACGCTCTTTAAGGGACCAGCTCTCTAGAGCGTATTAAGCGGGAAAGCGTCTTATGTGGGAATAAAAAAAATGAAGTGATTGAAATATGGAGTTAATATGTTTATTATTGAACTTAACAATACACTAATAAATTAATTAGGTATGATTACATACATAGGTATATATATTTTTTGCTACTGAATTTAATTTAAAAAAATTATATCAAGTATCGCTGGTTTAATTTTTTCAGTAATTTTGTTTTATCTCTTTAATGATACCCTGATCTAGGGGTTGTAACTTAGATTTAGTATTCGGTGACATGAAAACAAGTTTTCTATTGGTAGTAGTGATGTCTTTTGGGTGAGCCGGGCAATCGTCCACGAAAATCCTTCATCGTATTATTTTTGAATGTTGAGTTTGTCTGAAATGGACTGCAGCACTTTATGTTTCATACCACTATTCATAACGAAATTACGATTATACACTTGCGAATGAACTGCACTTACTAAATCTCATAATAAGATGAAATACAGTAAAACTGCTATAATATGTTATGATAAAATAAAATAAAATAAAACGATACAACGATAAGAACACGTAAATAAGTAAAATTTCACTTTTTATTTTCATAAATCTACTAAAATTTATCGTAATCTGCTAACAAAAGAGCGTCTTATCCAATGAGATAGAGAAAAACCGAGCGTCTTAACAGGTGGTTTTTACATTGACTAGTATAGGAAATGTCTAGGGTCCGACAGAAAATAGCGTCTTATGCGGGAAAGCGTCTTAAGCGGGAGCGTCTTAAGCGAGTTTTACTGTATTATTATTTATTAGCATATAAACCATATACCTACATATAGTACCAATATAAGGTCCGTATTTCCTATTATAGTATTTTTTTCAGATATCAAAATAATATACCTATTTTTGTGAAATTTCGAATCGAATGACGAATATAGAAATAACCAATGGGCAATAGTGTAGGTATTGTATGTTGGGCTGGGACCCCCTTTGGTTCCGAGGCCCGTGGCGTTTGCCCACCTTGCCCACCCGGTATTTACGCCACTGTCGCTGTATTTGAAGTTGCAGAGTAAGCCGAAAATCGTGATCTGCATTTTTATAAGATTCATTGAAATTAACAAAATAATAAATATCAAAAATTATTTCAATTAAATTATTATGAGCCCATGGTAAGTGTTCGTGGAGTTCTTGGGGTACCGCGGTGCACAGTTTGAGAACTGCTGGTATAGCGCATTAGCGTAGTGGCACGGATTACGTATGGTTATTGGTTACTGCAGACTGCCGAGCGCCGTCGTCGACCGTCGTCGTCGTGCCAAGTGCCGCGACCGGTTCAACAAGTTCCGTTTCCTTAAATCTGTAGCTAACTTCAATCGTTTGTTAATCGATCGGTCACTAGGTGCATACAACATCCAATCGTACGGCGACCGTGATAAGGTTTTTTTTTATACTACATTATTTATATTTTCATTTGCGCGCCGACTGTGTGTATGTTAGTTCGTTAGCGAGACGTCAAACGCGTTCTGATAATAATATTATAGTTTTGACCGTTCGAGTTCGTGCGTCGAAAGCTGTATCCGGTCGTAAAACTCGTAGCAAAATTTTTGACTCGTGTCTGTCATTCGATGGCACAATCCACAATTATTAGTTGTTCTCCAATTTCCATAGACTAATTATTCGAACAATGACAACTCGCAATCAAGGTAAGTCTTCTTTAATCCGTTAAGATTGTACTATAATAATTGTTGATCAGATGGGCTTAAGTTTTTTTCATGTTGTTTTGTTTTCTCTCTCCCTCGCCCCCCTCTCGTCCTTGGTGGTTGGCTTCCGCGTGGACGACGTCTTATCCAAAACGAAAGTCGAGAATATTTTCATATTGTTTTTTTTATTTATTGTCTAGATATTGTAATACAGTGTTCGTGAAATACTGATAAATGTTCTAAAACCTCCAATAATTAAAATAATAATTTATTATCTCGTTTATTTTTAAAACGTTTTAACGATCGGTTTTTACTCGGTCGATATCAATATTTCAATAATATTTGCTTCTCAAACGATCTGGAAACGAGTTTTTCTCTATAAATAGGTACGTGATAAATAAGTTTTTCAGTAATGTAATAAGTTTAAGTGCCTACCTAGACATCAACAATGATAATGTACTTAAGTACCAATTAAAATATTGTGTTGGATTATTGCATTCCCTTTATCTCTATTTCAGACCTCAGTTGCTTTACCTATTACATTATTAAATTGACAATCATTAAAACGTGTATAATTTGAATGATAAATATATCACTAGTACCTACTGTCTTGTTATTATTTAAAATACACTATGAATAAGTTTCAAAATCTTGTTAACATGATAAATAACTGTGGTTGGTTAGTTTTTAATAGTTTACATAAATAGATAATTTAAATTTGAGATTTAACTGTAAGACTATATAAGATTCAATTGTATTGATATTACACAGGTACCTGTTTTTTCTGTTTTTATCATAATTAAATTGGCTTAATGCCAAATTTTTAAATAACTTGAATTTAATATGTTTTTAGATAATGTAGATACTTATCAACAATTAAACATATATTTTTTTACTATCACAGTTTATGTACATTGAACACTATGAAATAGTAAAAAGTATAAGGTCAGGAATTATCAAGGGAATTATCAATTGTGTCATTGTTTATATTTATACCTACTCCCATTCTAAAATAAGATTTCATAAAAATTAGACCTGTATTAAAAGTTCAGTAATGATATAAGTTTTTACTAGGTACGTAGATACATAGATAATGAAAATATACACATTATTAATAAATTGAGTACCTACCTATTCAGTTCAAATATTATATTTAAATATATATATATGTATTCCAATTTCCAACAATAGATTGGTTAATATATGATTACAAATCTATAAAAATTATTTAGAATATATTTTATAAATCATTAAGTACCTACTACCTACGTAAATTATTATGTTTTTATAAGAATCATAATATTATAATCCACATAATATGTAAAGTTAGGCATTGTGCCTTTGTAGCGTGGTTTGAAAATATTGTAAATCTTGGATATTAAAATTATGGTTCTAGGTATGTATATTGAAATACTGTAGGCACTTGTACCTACATTTGTGCATTAAATGTCCTTCATGGCTTTATATTATGCAGATATACTTAAACTTAACCCAGCTAGAAAACATGCTAAAAATGTTGATCCCCATGTTACATCATGCTATTGAGTCTGGATCCAACGGCAGACGACAGGGTATCATGTGGGGATATACAGAAGAACCGATTTTGTCAGGCAATGGCGTATTCTCTCACTGAACAGAATATAGGTACTAATTAAACTGAATTGTTATAAACATATTATTTCACTATCATCCATATGTTTTTATATTAATTATTTATACATATGTACATGTCTAATTAAAAAAGCGTTTATAACTAGTCTGATTTATTATTATGGGATGGATGATTGGTTCAATTCTGCTGTCTCAGTATATGATTGAAAGAATAAATTAATTTGTATTAATATTTCCATCTGTAGAATACTAGAATGACATTAGTATATAGATTACCTACCAATTAACAATTGTTATTGCATATTATAACACATACAATGAAAAAGGGTTTCAATCACAAACATCTGTTGTATTGTGTTCTGATTTTAAATAACATTCTTAGTAATATTTGATATTAATAATTAATTACATGTATTAATTGTATGTTCTAGAAAAAACAAACATGGATATTCAAAATCATAGAAATCTTTATGCCCTGGTAAGTTAATATTTTATGTAGTTATGTTTAAATAAGTGTTAATACACTTTTCTATTACTTGTATAGGGGACTTATGATCTGCTTAATTAAACAAATATACTTAGTAAAAGACCTTGAAAGTTCCTCCAAAACAGTATGGCAAAACCACACTCTTAAATAGGTGCCCAATTCAGTGGCGGCTCGTCAGGTGAGGCTAGTGAGGCTCAGCCTCACCTAACTGTTTTTTAAAAAAAGGAGCCAGGAGGTATATACTATAATTATAGTTATTTCCAATTGACTTTAAGAATATTATATTCAATAGTATACTATAAATTTTATAATAGAAAAGCTTTTTGTTATTATATAATATTATTATCATGAGAAAATTAATTTGTTTTGTCATGTATAATATTAAACTATAGGTCTATGATATTAACTGTCATAGTACATAATAATATTTATACAATATACTTCGACACTGTTATCAAAAATCACGACGATGTTTGTGGAACGATAGAACGATCTCGACGAAAGTCGAAGAGTGCCGAGAGGCTAGTAATATTTAACCTCAGACGAGTCGGACAGTCGTACGATTATAAAAATATATATAATGATAGTGGGGGAAGTCGGAATATTATTAGTAAATGAGGCTGAACGATTCGGGCCTCAGACTTTGTCAACATTATCCATTAGTCATTTTTCGAAACGATGTGATTTCCACTTCGAAAAAGGAACGGAGAGGTTGTCATCATGTCGTTTAGTGTAAGTGTACTTACCTATAATACTTTTATCACAGACTAAAGATATCGGTTCTAATCAAACAAATGACAACGAACATATTATTATTATTAAATTTTCAATTTTGTACTTGTGCTTAGGCTCTAATAGAAGTTTTTAAAGAGCCCTACTTGTACTATTTGGGAGTATTCAATTGATTAATAATTTATTGTTTATCTGCCTCACCCCTCATACGGTTCACGAGCCAATTAATTGTTTTGACTGCATGTGCATTGGTTTGAGTTGTATAATAAAAAAGGAGAATATTTTACTAAATATGCTATGTTAATGCATTTTTTAATATTACCTATCAGTGAGTGAATATTGAACATTAAAAAAAAATTACTTCCTCATATTATATTGCTAAGTAACAAAAATATAACTTAATTTGTGTTTTATTCAGGTGATGTACCCATCATATTAATTATTATAGTATTATACTAGCCTAGTAAAATATGTTGAAATGTATGATATTTAGCTAGTTTTATAAAAGCAGAATAATAAAATGGTCCAGGGAAAAAATACTGTTCTTCTAATATTTATTTCATAATGCCAGTTTTGTAATAAATAAATTACAAAATTATGCCTGTATATGATTTTGATAGAGTGGATCTGAGTGTAAAGAATAATGATTTATATCTGTTTTTAACAATATTTGGATATCATTTGTCAGAGTATTTATGATCTATAACTTATGTTAAGTTATACCTAACTGTATTCAACAAAGAATATTATATATTATTTAATGAATATTGTTCACACTGTAATAAGAAATTAAAGGAAAATGGCTTTCCATTGTAGCTCTTATGATATTTTAATAATAATATAAAAAAAAAAATAGTTGGTTAGTTATTATAGTGCTGAAACATATTATGTAAATATTGATGTATATGCCTGGTGTTGAATCAAAAATGTTTTCATTAGTTTTGAAATTAATGTAGGTAGGTACCCAAAATTATGATTTAGTAGTTACTTTTTAAGTTGATTATTTTGTTCAGTTTTCATTTCAATTATTTTATTTTATTTTGATCATGGTTTCAACTTTGAGTATGTGGTATGTTCAGTATGCTATCTAACAAAGATTCATTAATATAAAGTGGGAAAAGGTACTTAATAATTTACTTTATTAACCTTCACCTATTGGTTATTATTTCTTAGTAATTTGTTGTTATAAAACTAAAATAAATTGTTTAAATTCAAAGTATGTTCTTATGGTTAAAATTACAAACTTAATACAAGCAATTTATTTAAAAGATAAAAATAAAGTTAATTGATCAATTTTATCAATTTAGATTATTAAATGATAAAATAAATGCTTAGCATTCATTTTAACGAAAACTTTAATATTGATGATCATTTAAATAAATACAATTTCGTTGACTATCAGCGATATCGCCGATTTTTTTTATAATTTCTTGAAAACCTTTTTAAAATGTTATGTATTTAGGTGCAGTGTTTTAATTAGACATTTAATTTTTAACCATTATTACTTTTTATCAATAGTCGGTTAGGTTTGTAAATTATACTCTTAAATATAAGTCTTAGATAGTTTTCCCGAATTATTAAATATTATGAGTATAACATAAGTTTTATTATTTTTAAAAATATGTTAAAACCTCATTATTTTAAATTATAAAATATATGAATTTACTGATCTTTGATTTTTGACATTTCCTGTACATATTTAATATGCACACAATCAATTTAAAATTATATGTTTTAAAACTTTAAACTGATCTACTAATTACTTTATATATATATAGTTCTGGTGATTACTATAATATCGTATGATTATGACGTATAATTTAGTTTTACTATATTGTTATACTAAATTACTAACTGACTTGACAGTTGTCATTCTGGTTGACATCATAGATTGATTGCACGAATGAAACAAGATAGATTCTTAAATCTGTCATAAATTAATGTCTACCTTGATAATGAATATCCTGGAAATAGTTTTATAAAAACTATGTGTATTAAATGCCAAATATATACAGTGATAAAAAACTATCTACCCCAATTTAAAGATATAAAATATTGTTCCTGAATCTTGACATATAAAGCGGCTACAGGTAAATTAAAGGGGGGGGGGGCTGAATTGCTAAACTAACTAAAATATTTAGTAAATTCAAGTGATTTTATTGTATTAAGTATGAACTCTGTGACCTGTTGTAAACTTAGCACTCAATTGATATCATATAACTTTTAGAAATTAAAATTAATTATTTTTGTTGTGATTGATTATAATTCATAACATGAATGAGTAAAGGATACAACATTATATAACATTATATAACACATTTTTTATTTTTTAAGTGGATATAGATAGAATACAGCCACTGTATATTTAGTGAATGCATCTGCTATTATATATAATAATAGATATAACGACTAATCTAAATCTATAATGAAATTAATAATTATGCATATTGTTAATAGTAATTTATGTAATGTAATACCGTGGAAAAATTATAATATTTATGATCATAAGAAACTATTAGGTAGGTACTGCATTTTATGTGTATGTGTGTGGGATGGAGGGGGTATAAATTTGGTTGTACCTACTTCCCCTGCCACAGAGATCCACGCACACCTAAACATACATTTTTGCTAATGTAAACGGCAAGTTATTGGTGAGCGTGTTCTTTGCAGTTGTACTATGTTCGTCAATATGTAATAGAAATTTGTTTTAAAAATTATTAGTGAACACCTAGATGGAACATACATTTTATTCGTTTTTAATTTAAACAGTATTCATTTTTATATTTAGTATTCACTGATTATTTTTGTTTTGCACACCAACATATCTTTTCTTGTAATACATTTTTTTTCGAGTTTTTTTTTTCGTTAGTAGAATGTAGTAACTTTTTAATAGCAAAAAAATCGTAAAATATGTGATGTACATTTTGTATACAATTTTATTCATTATATCTATTTTAAGTATTTAATATAGTTATGTTATTTCTCTATTCAAAATTGCGAACAATAATAATTTAGTTGGTTCCGTAGTTCAGTGTTTGCAGTGATATGTAATTTATTAATATATTTTTTTAATTAATAAATTGCCACTGAGATTAATTTTTAAAAACTATACATTTGAAGACAATTTGATGTTATTAACGTGTATTTATCACCTATAAATTATTAAATTAATATTTTACGCGATCGAACATTCTACGTTCTATGAACATTTTCGATTTCCTGTACGTAACAATGCGCAACGATTGATTACCTAACATATTATAATAAATTAAAATAACAAAATCAACGACTACGACGGTATTATTAAATAGTCTTCCAGCATTTATTCCTGGAGGATATGTTTGCAGTTAAACAAAAACTGTAAAATAGCATTATGTAAACACGGAATCCAAATAAGTGCACTCGTGTTTTGCATGTCGGTTAGACACGGTTAACCCGATGCATATTGAATTTTCTAACTATAATCTAGTATCATCGAACAGTTATTACGAAAATAGCGTGCGTTTGTTGTTGGTCCTAGTTCGATATTTTTTCGTACATATAATATTTTAATTACAATACCAATATATTTTATTGTTGTTTATTATTTTATTTTATCGTAAATTAAACTCGATGCGTGCAAGTTTCGGTAACACAATCGTTAAGTTTTATTTTTATGGGAAAACATCAGAGATATTCAAGCTGTGCAAGTCCATCGCCACGCGGTTTGTGTTCGTATATTTTGTGAAGAATTAATTCGTTGAAATAAATCATTTCGTTCGTGTAGATTACATTCATAATAATGTATATGTCTATCAAAAATGACATGAAATTAACAAATAAAAATACTTTCTTTATATTTTCCTACATTTAAGAATTGAGTAAGTATCAAATCTTCTCAGGCTGCGCAATAAATATATATTATATTGATCTAATAATAAAAAAAAACTTCCTGACCGCGTGTCGTGAGTGCCCTGCCCTACCTACCTTCGCCATCTATTTCGTAATGATGGCTCCGAGAAAATACTCATCGTCGAAGCCACTGAACGATGAACTCGTCCGCCGTTTTCAATATTGGAAGTCCGCACCGGAATACAAAGCTTGCTACACTACTGTAAGTCTGCAAACAATACGAATTACGATAGACAATATATTATTATGTTTTATATGTTACTTCTGTGAAATTGAGCGTACTACCTTGGCAATAACATACATATCCGTGCCAAGTTGGGAATTTTTTGTATTATTTTATTGTATAAAGTCTCGTTACGCAACGTTTAAAACGACATTCCCGTATAGGGTATATCATCATCGTCACAATATAGGCGATATAACATATTATGTAGACGAGTATGTTTTATAATGTGTTTTAAATACGATATTATATTAAGCGCATCGGACGGGCCAAGGCCGGTGGAATCGAAGTCCGTCCGTAGGTATTACATATCAAGTATAAGTGTTACTTATTATTACTTGTTTTTTTTATTTTAATTTTCACGATTTACGGAAACCCATTATGTTTCGCATTTTGTAGTTTGTACGGTTTCTCGACGCGCTGCCGGGCCTATTCAGACTGTTGCTATTTTCGGTGTTAATTTTTCAAATCTAAATTTTTTTTTAAATGTCGATAACTGTATCAAAGGGGAGCAACAACAGACCAACAATATTAAAATTATCGTTGCCGAGCGTCTCTCGAAAGTCGTAGTTAAAACTATACGTCAGTATAAATTAAATTATATTACAGAAAGAACTGACCTAAAAAAAAAAAAAATTATGCTAATTAAACGTATGACAAAAATTGATAAAATTATAGGATTAGTAAATAGTTTTAGAAATATACCCATGTTAACAAATTTCCAAAAATAATATTTTTAAAAAAGTTATTTCGTTCCAAATTAATTTAATCAAAATAATACTAATATTTAAAAAAATTCTAAAAAATAAACTACTTGATTAGATAAATGTTTTTACCATACAAATCGTTCTTATAATCAGATTCACGAATTGGCTATTTTAAATTTATTCAATAAAAATTTAAATTAAATTTAAAATTTTTCATTCTCGGTATTAAAAATAAAAATAATTTTTTTATTACACATGTAGCGCAAGTGGCTATAAATTATGTACCAAAAAAAAATTTTAAATATTGATTAGAACAAAAGTTATTACAAAAGTCAGTTCTTTCTGTTTCACTGTATACCTACAGAATGTAACAGATAGAACTGACTTTTGGAATAACTTTTGTTCTAATCAAAATTTTTTTATTTTTTTTTAATTATCATTAAGAGACCTTAGCGCTACATGTATAGGTTAAATTTTTCTTGTGTTTATTTTTAGTACTGAAAATTAAAATTTAAAATTTAATTTAAATTTTTTTGGATAAATTCAACATAGCTAATTTGTGAATCTGATTATAAGAACAATTTTGATGCTAAAAATATTTATCTAAGTTAAATAGCTTATTTTTTAGAATTTTTTTAATTATCAATATTTTTTTGATTATATTAATTTGGAACGTAATAACTTTTTTAAAAATATGATTTTTGGAAACTTTCTAACTTGAGTATATTTCTTAAATTACTTACTCATCATATGATATTAACAATTTTTGTCATACGTTTATAATAAGCATAATTTTTTTTTTTAATCAGTTCTTTCTGTTATACACTCTGTATATATATATATAATTGATATTATAAATAATTTCCATTGACTATTGAGTATTTGTATTTTTCTTGTATAGTTTTTAAAGTGCGTATGAACTTTCTAGGACACCCTGTATATAGTGTATAATGATTATGCCTATACCGATTCTAAATATACCTGTTATTCACGCGCTGGTCAAAATGGTTACCTAATAATGCATAAATTATTGCAATAACTGCAGAGGAGGTACCTATAGAGTTTGCTAGATATAATTTATGCTCAAGCTATTATTTTTCTAATGACTACCCCCTCGCTAGCCGTGTGCCTACGTCGAAGTAATATCTAAACACACACACACACACACGTGACACAATCTAAGCACAATATACATTACTATAGTTTATATTTCTTTCATTCTGTTGGATTAATAACATAAATACCAGCTGTGGTGTAAATCCTCTCCCTGCTATAATCGTATGCGAGTTGTTTGATTCGAATCAATATTAATTGATACAGGACATGTCTAAAATATAGTTCTCAACACTATAATAAGAACACTGCAGTCAGCAGAGTTTAATATAAATATAAAACGACTAGACGATGTATTTCCTTCGATTTTAAAGCTTACGTATAACGTGTAACATTAAATTTGTCATATAAAACAACTACTCGTGAATACGTTATGAGTGTGCTAAGTCAAACATAATATGATTGGTAAATTAAATAAACAGAAGAACCGATTATCGCACTGCTTATTATAATATTATGCTTGCAGTAAATAAGTATAGTATATTAGTATTGCGAAACAATAAATATAATAAGTACAATATTATTATACACCGTTAAAAAAAGGTTTTTGATTTACCAGCACATTGTGTCATATGGTTTGTATTTTAGTCTTTTGTGATATACATCATAATTTATAATTATGTGTGACAACGATAAATACGGATTTATTATTTTTTTCCACCTAGTCGTCCAAGTACTAAAACAGACAATAATAATATTATAATCTAATAAACACTAACGCATAGAGCAAGATTTTGATGATTTTACCACTAACATATCTGTAATATTTATTACGTAGATACTTGAACTAGTTAAAGGTTTTACTTTCGATATAAGTTATAATAAACCTGTCGAGTTTTTTTTAATGTTTTAATATTTATTGATATATACTACGTAATACATATATTTGGCTTGAACTCAAAATAATATTATCTTGTGGTAATTTATACAATATAAAATGCAAATTTTTCCATTAATCTGTTGATCAGTTTTAAACCTCACCTATATACACAGATATGATAATAATTAATAAGTCACTCTGTCAGTGCGATTATAAATGACTGGTTTTTAGACGCGTATAAAACTTGAGGAATGCAAGAGAACCTGCTTACCTGCGTGTAGTATTGTGGTTACCTATATTCATATAATATTACAATTAATTTATTATAAACTATGCACAATATGTTTGTTTTGTATAATTCGTTTTTATATTAGGAATAACTAATAAGAGTCATTATACAAAGGCTTATTCTATATACGTAGAGTCGTAGACGTATATAATATAATTATATTAATATTACAAATATACATTTTCTTGTCAACTACCTATAAAAGTAGACGTAAGACGTTACATAAGTTGTTATATGACTTTTGACTATACCTACATATAATAAATTTTTCTTTATTATAAAGTATAAACACCATTTCATAATATTAAAATATTCGAAAATCAAAAATAAGTGGAAATAAAAAAGAAATTATTACTTTAAAATAAAGTTTTAATAGTTGCTGAAAATAATTGAAATAAATGAATGCATTTGAATAATTTTTGATAATTACTGTAATATTTTGATATTATTTTATCAAATCTGCGGACGATAATGGTTTGACGCTTTGGGAATTATGACGGTCAAAACCACTGCAGATATCATTACTTGGAATATAATTTTATAATATTATAATAACATATTAATTATTACTCATGTGCCTAAATTATAACTAAAAAAATAAATAAGGTATTGTTTTTAACGTATTTGTTCACTTTTTTGTTACTGTGTAATATTTTCTTATCAATTGTTGATAATTTATAGTTTTTGGACAATCATAAATCGTTATTAGCTTCTGGGGATTTTTTCGTGTTTAGATTGTGGTTTTGTTAATGACGCTTTTCGTCGAATAAATATTTCGATAAAAAAATATAACGTTATAATTGCGACCCTTTGTCAAAAGCAAAATATTATCTCCTGGTCGCCGTGACCTTAATCGGCAATATGCCAATATATACACGTTTTTCTGTTGTTTTTTAGACTGAGTGGAGGTAGTTCGTTTTTATTATTAAATTTAATATATTAACTTAGATGAGTAAAAGTTTTGTCGTTAACCCAATATATTGGTATATCACGATGTAAATTATTTTATGTAAAAACATAGTTATATATAACTATTGCACATTATTACATATTGAGTAGACATTAACGTCTACTAGTTTTTATATTTGCATTGATTGTTTTATAGTTTTTTTTACATACATTAGTTATAATATTATGAAATTGTTTTGAAAACATATATTTGATAGGTATATATTAATGAAAAAATTGTTTCGAACCAGTAATTAAGAATGGTACAACAATGACGGTTTCTAAATTAAAATATTTAAGGTGATATACAATAATATTGTATACAACAAATAAAATACTAAATAGAATATGAAGAAATTTACTATAAGGTATACAATTATAAAATTCAAATTTATCATAATTATCTTTCTCTTTTGTTAATTGGAATTTCGATAAATTGGTGGACCCCCCCCCCCCCTTCGGCTTTTCGCCACCACTATACATTATTACAATATTGTCTCTAGTCTATAACCATTGATTATAAATATTTAAATATTTATACTATTGTTATCTGCTGACCCATTTTGAGAATTTTTTTAAATTTGGCGACCCACAATACATTGAGTGACCTTTTTTTTTTTAGGTATTTAGGTACCTACTAAACGTCATTACCTCTGTGGATTTGAAATTCACCCTCCCCCCCTCAGAACTATGATATATCCGCCACTGCGTACAAGATTAAAAAAAAGTCTTAATTTTTTTCATTTTGGAAGTAACCAGGTGATCGGGCTACAATTAAATAAGTGGCACCCTTATAACACCCTTCCTTTTTTACTCCGTTACACGTACACACGTCTTGTTCAAAACATAGGTAGTTATAGTTTGGAAATTTGACGTACAAGACGCATGTACTTGACATTTCATTGTTTGAAGTTGGATTTCGACAAAAATTAAACGATATAATAATTTTTCTAATCATTTGTTTGTAGTTCATTCGGTTATCTTCAAAGATTAGGTACACAATTACATAATAATATAAAATAATCGATTATGTAAAGAAGACACGTGTCCTTGACGGCCAATAACAATAATAATTGATCATGGGTGCACCGAGGGTTACGATACGTTGTTAGGTCCAATATTATGTGTTATTGTGAGAGTAATCTTTGTTGACATGGGATAATATCACAGTATCGATAATATTATAGTTTAAAAAAATTGTTTATATATTTTGAGGTAGTTTTTTGGTATTATACATAATATGCGTGACTAGACTTCATCCGCAGGGGCAGCTTAACTAATGACCGGCGCCACCTAACTTAACACAAAAATGCCCCATGCCCCCATTACCCCCTGGTCACTAATAATTGGGGGGGGGGGGGGGGGTAGTCCCGCCAATTGAACATTTATATAGTTTAAAGTAATATTCAAGTTATTAAAATCTATTTACAATTAATAATATACAGTATTCTGTATTTTCAGTACCTACCTTTAAATTTAACTCCAAAAATATTAATATTTATATTATTCATTTATATACAAGCCTTTTCATTCTATAAAATTAATAATATTGTAACTTGTTGACTCAAAAAGGTAAAACATAAATTACCTATCTAATAAAATAAACACTTATACTATTATCATGCATGAAGCAGAGTCATCAGGATTATCTTCGTTTTCATTATTATCAACATTAATTTTGTTTTCATTATTTAATTTGAAGAAGACTTATATTTTGAAAAGATTTAGCAATTTGAACCGATTTAACTTTTTTGCGATCTCGTTCTCCAGCGACTCCTTATCCTTTTTTTCTTTTAAAAATATCCATTCTCTCAATATCCAGTCTCAAATATATTTGATCAATCCATATATGTTGTTGTGACAATACATATAATCATAATGATAATTGATTTTGTACCATTGATCATAATAATTCAACCATTATCAATATAACAAAGTATCTTGTCGGTTCTATATCAACAAGAATTTTGTCAATCTAACATAGAATTTTATCTCTATGAATGTGATTTTTTTTTGAGTATACAGAAAAAACTAAAAAGTCAAAGTCGAGAACAATAACTAGAATTAATGATTACAGTTTAACAGTCATGTACTCATGTGTATCTGATCCGTGTGTTTGAGAATTGTGACTCGTGAGTTGATGAAAAATAATACAATAGTCAACAATAATAATATATGTCAACATCCAATAATAGATGCGATTATGCGAACCGTACCGTCGTCTGTATTTATAGACTAGGGTATTCCGAAAACTGGTGGGGTCGTCACCACCACTCCGTGCTCGCATACTGTAATTATTTATTTTCAATAGTTATAAAAATAATTCATATTTCTCAAAAATTGCACCAGTTGGTAGTTTCCCGCATAATATTATTATCGAGATTTGTGATAGAATCATAAATCAATTCGAAAATGCAATATAATATTATTATTAGAACTAAATAAACAATGCGTGACATTTTTTTTTCTAAATAAAAGTTGTAAACCCCTTAGATTTAAAACTTGGTTGACCGGCGCCTTTCAAAAATTGCAGGGGCAGCCCAGGCACCCTAGGCACCCACCGTAGACACGCTTATGGTATTATATCATAGGTATTTCATTTTTGCCGATCCTCAAACCTACCCCTCGCCTTCCACAATCATTTACGATCCTATGCTGTTTTAAGCTGATGAACATAGATTTCAAATAAATATTTCAAATTATATTAACATGCTTATAAGTAATTAATACACCATATCTAAAATCTTATATCTCAGTATCAATTATCACCATTTCATTTTATGAAATTAAAATTTTGACACATGTAAGTTACTCGTTAATTTGCAGTTATAAACATTTATGATATTAAAATAAATTTTGGCATACATTATCATAATGATAGGTCGGTTATAGCAAAGCAAGTGAACTTATTTAAAATTACATTATATTGTAAAATATACCTTTTATTGGATAAAAGTATTTACATATCTTATACATTTTAATTTAATTAACTTAATCTTAATATAAGCCATAAATTACATCCATTTTTTAGGGGACAAAAATCTGGATCCCTTGCCATTCAGAAGTATGGCAAACAGCAGAGATAATAGAGGCATATGATGGACATAAATTAACAATAAGAAAAATTAAATCAAGAGATGAACAAGTCATTAAGATATCTTCGGATGAAGAACTTCCACCTCTTCAGAATCCTGATATACTTCTCGGAGAAAATGATCTGACTTCATTATCATACCTACATGAACCAGCTATTCTGTACAATTTATATTGTAGATTTGTTCAAAGTCATGCAATTTACACTTATTGTGGTAAACATGAATTGGTTTAAAACAATTTCAACATTTTATTGTCTAATGCATTGGTTTTCTTTTATGATTAGGTATTGTCTTAGTTGCTATTAACCCTTATAAAGATCTTGATATCTATGGCATAGATACAATGATGGCATACAGAGGCCAAACAATGGGAAGTTTAGATCCCCATGTATTTGCTGTCGCAGAACAAGCATTTAATAAAATGGAGATGTAAGACAGTAAATAAAATATTTAGGTGTGCTTATATGTTTTAATAAATCTTTTTTTTTTTAGAGAAAACAATAACCAGAGTATCATAGTTTCTGGTGAATCTGGTGCAGGAAAAACAGTTTCTGCTAAGTATGCAATGAGGTATTTTGCTACTATTAGTGGATCTGAAACTGAAACTCAAGTTGAGAAGAAAGTTTTGGCTTCTAGTCCCATCATGGAGGTAATTTTTTAAAAATAATATTGAAAGTTCAACCTTTTATGAACAATACACTTTTAGGCTATTGGAAATGCCAAAACAACTAGAAATGATAATTCATCTCGTTTTGGAAAGTATATTGAACTTCATTTTAATGATCGGAATCACATAACAGGGGCCAGTATGCGAACATATCTACTTGAAAAGTCTCGTGTTGTACACCAAGCCGTTGACGAACGAAATTATCATATATTTTATCAATTATGCTCTTCTCGTGAAACATTCCCTCATTTACAACTAGGTGAATGATAAGTAGAATATTAACATATTATTTTCTAAATAAAAACAACAAATAATATATTATATATGTGAATATATGAAATAAATTCTAATTTTATTTTGGTTATTAGGTGATTCGGAAGAATATATTTATTTGGCTTCACAACCAAGTAGTGATAATGACCGTCAAAGTTTTTTTGAGACAGTCAATGCTCTTAATACATTAGGATTTACCCAGGAAGACCAAGATCTTATGTGGAAAGTATTAGCAAGTATTTTACATCTTGGTAATATTGAAATTGCTGACAAAACTCAAAAAAATCCTGGAGATAGTGATTCATGTTATATATCGGTTAGTTTTTACTTGCTGCATTTCGATTTGTGTGATGTATTGATAATACAATTTGATTATTTTCTTAATTTAGTTGAATGATCCTAGCTTACAAATAGTTTCAACCTTACTAGACATCAATAAAGGAGAACTTCAAAAATGGCTATGTTATCGTAGAATTGTCAGCATGAAAGAAACTTATGAAAAACCAATGACTGCAGTTGAGGTGAGAAGAACAATTTTTTTTTTATTCAAGACGAATAACAACATATTTTAAGCACAATAAATATTTGCGATATAGCTTGTTATTCAAATACATGAGTATTTTTGAGGAAATAAATCATCCATTAAACATTTGGTTTACTTTTTAATTCTTAAATTTAATAATTGAACATCTAAGATATCAGGGCACCATTAACATTTCGTAAAATTTGTTTTCAGGCAAGTGGAGCCCGTGATGCTTTAGCCAAACACATTTATGCTTCATTATTTCAATGGCTGATATCAATAATGAATAGAACAATGTGTGAAACTTCGCCATCGGTTTGTTTAATAAGAATAACTAATTTTACCATAACCAATCATTATTTAATACCTATTTATATAATTTGAACTTTAGGCTAATTGTCCAATAATTGGTGTCTTAGACATATATGGGTTTGAAATGTTTGAACTAAACAGCTTTGAACAATTTTGTATTAATTACGCCAACGAAAAACTTCAACAGCAATTTAATTTAGTGAGTTTTATCAGAATAATAATCTTCTATTTATTTGTTTTGACAAATAAACTATGTGTCTTATTAGCATGTATTCAAACTTGAACAAGAAGAATACGGAAAAGAAGGAATTGAATGGAAGTTTATTGATTTTTATGATAACCAACCTTGCATTGATTTGATTGAATCTAAGTTAGGTATACTTGATCTTCTTGATGAAGAATGTCGAGTAAGCTCTATATTATTTATTTATTAGTTTATTACATATTATTATTAAATTATATTGACAATATATATATATATCAATATTTTAGATGCCTCAAGGATCAGATGCATCTTGGACTCAAAAACTATATACCAAATGTATTAAATGGGATAGGTTTTCAAAACCTAAGTTTGGTATGTAAATATGCAATAAAACTTGTTTATTTTTAAAACTTATTATTACATTATTTTTTAAAAAAGCTGGAAGCGCTTTCACAATTAAACATTTCGCTGGTGATGTTGAATATTATTCTGACGGATTTTTGGATAAAAATAAAGACACCGTTTTTGAAGATCAAGTGTGTATTTAAAAACAAATAATTTTATTTAATATTGTATCCACAAATTTTTAATTTTATAATATATATTTATTTTAGGTTAATGTATTGAGAAATGGTAAAAATGCTATGTTACGTACAATATTTATGGTTGAAAATTCAATTGATCGCAGGCTTAGTGTCCCAGATCGTAAAGCCAACATACTTACAACTCCAAAATCAGCCACAATTGGAGCAACTTCAAAATCTCGAATGCTGACCCCTATGAGACCAATATGTGCGACCATAGGTTCACCTACACATTCTAAACAAAATAAGAAAACAGTATGTTATAATAATATTGATCTATAATCACGATAAAAAAAAACTTAATTAAAAGAGTTATTTACTTTATATTTTTAAAAAGGTTGGTTCACAGTTTAGAGATTCACTTAACGCCCTCATGACAACACTTAATGATACTACCCCACATTATATAAGGTGTGTTAAACCAAATGATAGCAAGTTACCATTTGTGTTTGACCATCAACGAGCTGTTGATCAATTGCGAGCGTGTGGTGTGTTAGAAACAATACGTATTAGTGCTGCTGGTTTTCCTTCTAGGTAAAATATATAATTCAAATACTTTCTCTTATTTAATTGATTTTTAAATAACAAATATTTTAGATGGACCTATGTAGATTTCTTCTTAAGATATCGCGTATTATTGAAATCAAAGAAAATTAATAGAGATGATCCTAAATTAACTTGTCAACGAATTGTTGAAGAACATATTAAAGTATATCTGTATATTTACTTAAAATTTATTCAGACGGTATAATAAACTAAACATTTTACAGACTGAAGACAACTATAAGTATGGTAATACAAAAATATTCTTCAGAGCTGGTCAAGTTGCATACTTAGAAAGAAAACGGGCTGATAGACGTAAAGATTGCAGCATACATATTCAAAAAACTTGGCGAAAATACATATGCCAAAAAAAATACTTACAAATTCGAAACAGTGCATTATTAATTCAGCGATATGGAAGAGGTTGCCTAGATAGACGGTAATATAGTTTATTTAGATTATTTTGTTACAATTATTATTATTTAATTTAATTGTACAGGTTAGCAACACATTTACGGAGAACTAAAGCTGCTACTAAAATTCAGAAGGTTGTACGAATGTGGTTATGTCATAAAAAGTATTTACAGTTACAAGCAGCAATACTTGTTTTGCAACGATATTATCGTGGCTACAAAGCTAGAAAATTTACTTTAGAATTAAGGCGAAACAACGCTGTAAGTTATCTTAGGATTCTTATACTATAAAATGTATTACTAATTACAATATATACTTTCAAAATACTGGATTATAGGCTGTGCGTATTCAATCAATAGTTCGAATGTGGTTATGTTATCGTCAATATCATGATACATTAGATAAAATTATTAAAGTCCAGTGCTGTATTAGGAGATGGTTTGCAAGAAGATGCCTAAAAGCATTAAAGAAAGAAGCCCGATCAGTAGCTCATGTGACCAAGTTAAATAAAGGCTTAGAAAACAAGATTTATATGATGCAACAAAAAATAACAGAATTAGTAAGTTTACTAATTTTAAAATAATATTAATTAATTAGTTTGATAAAATATTGAGATATGTAAAAATACATTTTTAGTAAGGAATTTATTGAAAGGGGGGCTAATTTAAAGAAAATTGTATTTTTTTTCAAGTATCCTAAGACTGCTTTCCAAGCACACAGTTTCATACATCAAAGAATTGAAAAATAAAACTTGTATATTGCATTTTTATATTTTATAAGAGTGGGTAAATTTAATTACAATTTTGCTTAACTTGCCTCCCTTCCCTTCCTATAAAAACTAAATATGTACGGTATTTAGATCAGCATCTAATTTTACGTCCTAATGATTAATAATTACTCTTCTATTTTTATATTTAAATAACAAAATCAATAATATAAATACATTTTTTTTAGAACAACCAATTGTCTTCAACTAAGTCATTACAGACTGAACTACTAGAAACTAAGCAAAAATTAGTAGAGCAAAAACAAATTTCTTCAGAATTAAATATTGCCAAAAAACATGCTCAGCAAATTCAAACTAAGTTTAATACTTTACAAATAGATTATGACTCACAGAAGAAAATTACTGAGAACATGATTGAATCCTGTAATGAAAAATGTAAAAATGCTGAACAAAACCTATTGGAAGCACAAAAAGTTATTGCTGCATTAGAATCTAAAATATTACTTTTAAAGCATGAAAATGAAAAAAAATTAATAGAAATTCAAGGTATGTTATGTATGTAATATTCTATACCTTAATAAGGGATGAGGAGGAAGAAGGCATAGGTAACCAGTTTCCTAGAGTAGTATTTGTTTTAAAATTTTGCAAACGGATGTTTAAGAACAGCAGTCAGTGCTACTTCTATACTAATGAAAAATTGCCTACTAATTAAAGTATTGTAATATTAACTAAAACAAATAAAGGATCAGCAATTGTCTGTACACAAAAAGACATTATAGTTAAACATTAAACAATACACTGGTTGTGACTTGATTTGTAAGCTGAAATTATTAATGTTGATGTTACATATTATTTCAGAGAGTTGGAACACTAAATTTGACAGTGAAGTTTTAAAATTTCAATATGAAATTGAAGCAGAAAAAAGTAAATATCAAAAATTACTATCAGAAAAACGTTCAATTGAAGAAAAGTTGGAAATGTTTGAACAACAAGATATTAATTCATGTGGCGATAGTTTACAAAGAAATAAATTTGATTTAAGTTTTCCATCTTACCAAGAAAATGGGTACACAACTAAAAGTGTTAAAAGTGTAAGTTATTAGTTGAAAGTTAGTTAAAATTGTTATGGAAGATAAGATTAGTAACATGTATAATTAATATAAGAGAAATATTATATTGTTTTTAAAGAATCAACATATATTTTTATTTCGAGTAAAGTGAGTAATTTATAAGTCTTACGATGAACAATTTTCTTCTATCTTAAACTTTGAGGGCAATTAGTTTCTGTTACCGAATTTGATCAGTACTTGGTAAAGTCAAAATTAGGAAATTTCTATTACTTTTCTTAATAATGAGAAAAAACTACAAAAATCACTGGTAAAAACAATATTTACAGAACTCCAGTTTTAGACAATATCAATTTTGATCATTGTACTCAATTGTCATTATATATATCATTGTTTAAATTTTGTCTCATTCATTATATTGGTTTAAACACAAAATGTACCATACATAGTTACTTGGAGCAAGCTTCCTGGGTTTTTTAAAAATTATTTTAATGTGAGAAATTTGGGCTACTAAACCTGTATTTTATGTAATTAATAATGAGATAAGGGTTAATATTAGCTACCCCTTCATTAAATATAAACTATTTCTACAACAATTATACAAATATATAATAAATAAAATATTTTTTTCCAAAAATATGTTGATCAACAGTAAAGAAAACTACAAGCTACAGCTTTAACATATCGTTTATACTAAAAAGAAATCAAGTAACACGTTCATAAAAATCTCATAAAATCAAATAGGATATTTGTAATCAAGTAATTTAAAATATAAAGCTCATAAACTAAATTTGATTCTATTAGCATTTAGCATTTTTATGAATGTATTACTAGATTTTTTTTTTAGAACAATTTTTCTTCCAACAATTTAATATTGTAGATATTGTGTTTTAATAAAAGTGTTTGTATAATATTATACCCACATTAAAAAATAAAAAAATACACTACCTTTCTAATAAAACTTCACAAATTATAATCTGATGAAATACAAGAATATTAAGTAGGGATGTATTTATCTTTTCCATTTTCCTTAGAATATATGAGGTTGTGTGTAAGTTTTTTTTTTTTTTTAACTATTTTCCATGTTGTTAGAAATAAAAATTCACATAACACATACTCATTAATAATATTTCTTCACTTAATTGTATATAATGCAAAGAGTGGTGAATAACTATTTTCATTCAATAATGATTACAAAAAATACTTTTACAGAATAATTTGGAAAGTAGTGATATTTTAAATCTTCAAAAAACTTTAAAAACTGTTCAAATGGAAAAAGATATGTTATTAAAAAAAATAGAAAATGATAAATTAATCCGAGACCATTCTAGTGATAATGATGTAAGTATTTGGTAGACTATATTAAAAACCTTAATAAATGTGATTTTATGAAGACAATTATACAATTTTAGATTTCTCGATTAAAAGAACAGAATAACTTATTGCGGCAAAACTTAAATTCCCTCCGTGAAGCAACAGAATCATCAGACAACAATAATTTCATCGTCGCTGATGATTTAACTCGTAAATATCGTAAAATTTTCAAATTTATATTCAGTTTAATCGAATTTTACTTATTATTCCCTTGACTGTCGAAGCTTTTCTTCGTATATGAATTTTTGTTTATTATTTATTTTAATTTTATTGTTATTATTAGTTTACATAGTCAAATTAGATGTTCCTGTAATTTAAACATTTCAAGTCAATAAATGCATAATCAATGAACGAAGAACTTGTATCTTTTCTCGTAACCAATTCTTCATTTTAGGATTCATAACTTACATTGAATTTTTATAATAACAAATATTTTATATATTTAGGACAATTAGAAACATTGCAAGATGAATTATTCAAAAAGAAATCAGAATGTGTTCGATTACAAAACCGCCTTGATGATACAGCTGAATCATTGCGGAAGATTGTTGATTATGAAACGACAACTTCATCCTTAACTGAAGATAGAGAGTTGAATCAAGCAATGGATGCTCAAAAAGCTATTAATCGGTAAGTGATTTCATTTTTTCTTTGTCCAAAATATAGCTCAATATAATTAAAAGAAATTTTTATTTTATATTTATACTATTACAGACATATTTTAGAAGAATTCCAAACAGAAAAAGAAAAATGGAAAGAAGAAAAAGAAAACATGTCTAGTCAACTTGTAAAGTTACTAGACGAAAATGAAAAACAACAAGAACTTTTGTTTATTGAGTTTGATAAGAATCCACAATGTGAAGCTATTTTGCAATCAGATATGAACAAACTCAATTATGATAATTTAGTAAGGACAAGCATAATATTATAATAATATACCAGATAAATCATATACAGTATAATAGGAAGACCGGAAAAAAAAAATGGTACTTAAACGTATGACAAAATTGTGAAAACTTTATGGTTGATAAATAATTTAAGAAATATACTCATGTTGGGTTCCAAAAATAATATTTTGGAAAAAGTTACGTTTTAAATTAATTTATTCAAAAATTAAAATATTGATACTTTCTTTAAATTCTATAAAATAAACTACTTGACTTAGATAAATGTTTTTTACCATCAAAATTGTTCTTATTATCAGATTTACAAATTGGCTATTTTGAATTACGTCTTCCTGTTATACCCTGTAAATTAATTAAATATTAATGTTCAATTAAGAAGTGAAAAATAATTACTTTTTTTCTGTTTGTAACATTTTAAATTTACCTTCTTTGATGATTCCTTAATCGTTTATATATTTAGAAATTGCAACAAAAATATGATGAACTTCTGCGAAAATATGTGACGTTGCGAAACGATATGTTATTAGAAGGAAAAGAAAACTCAACAATTAATTTTGGTAAAATTATATAATTAAACTTTTAAATAACTTATTTATTTTATTTTGTTTAATATTTGTGTACGTAGATGTAGTATTAGACAATGACAATTTTGCTAATAGCACAACTATTTCTAACAATGATGGAACAATTATAGCTAAAAAAAAAAATCGTTCAGAATTTATGGGAATGTTTGAATGCTCCATAGAAGATGATCCAGTTGTAGCCCGAAATTTAATTATTGGTAATCTATGAACATTTTAAATAATAGCATTATCTTAAACTATATTATTTATTATAGAGTTAAGACCTGAAACCGCATTGAAGTTATTACCAGGTTTACCAGCATATATTTTGTTCATGTGTATACGTTACTATGATTTTACAAAAGAAGAGAAAAGAGTAAGTATTTTGAAGTGTTAAGTACTTTTTTCTTCTAAATAAAGTATTAATATTTTACTATTATTTACTTATTAGATTGGATTATTTTTAACAAATGTGGCAAAAAACCTACAAAAAGTAAAAAAACGCCAACATCAAGACACCATGATTTTATGGCTTTCAAACACAATGAGACTAGTGCATATTCTTAAACAATACAGTGGAGAACCAGCCTTTGCTAATGATAATACATCTAAGCAAAACTCTCAAGCACTACAAAATTTTGATTTAGCAGATTATCGTCAAGTATTTAGCGATCATGCTGTGATACTTTACCAAGTAATATAAATAATAAAGTCGAATAAGCAAATTAAAAAAAAAAAAACAGTATTTTTTATAATTAAATATCTTTACATTCAATTTTTAAATAAAATATAAACAGACCTTGATTAAAACACCAAAAATAAAATAAAATTACGTCATTTTATTTTTTTAATTATCAACTAAATTCTTATACTTAAACAATGTTTTGAATACTTTATTATAGGATTTAGTGATGAAAATGCAAGAGAGGATAAGAACTTTAATAGTTCCAGCTTTATTAGAGCATGACTCACTTGGCATTGATATTGGTAGAAACATGAGACGTAGTTTAGGTTCATTAAAATCAAATCAATCACTTTCTAGTCCAACCACAATTACTTTGGAAAATGAATTAAATACTATGTACAGTCAATTATTGGTTCATGAGATAGACCAAGAAGTTATTGTACAAATATTCAAACAAGTACAATTTTTTTTTTTTCTATATTTGCATAAAAATAAATTATTAATAAATATATAAATTGTGATTTTAGCTTTACTATTTCATGTGCGCCACTGCATTAAATAATCTATTATTACGTAAGGATTTGAGTTACTGGGCTAAAGGCATGCAAATTCGATTCAATTTATCACATATTGAACAATGGATAAGAGATAAAATACTTTATGTAAATTGTTTATTTTTCTCATTAATTATTTGCTGTAAATTATATTATGTATTATTTATATATGTAGCCACAAGATATTGTTAATACATTATTGCCAATTATTCAAGCGTCACAGCTATTACAAGCAAGGAAAACTGAAGATGATGTCAATAGTATATGTGAAATGTGTGATAAAATGAATGCAAATCAAGTAAGTATTTATTTTCTTTAAAATGTGTTCTTTATCCTTGTCTGTTGAATAATTTAAAAATATAATATTCATTATTATTATGATTTTTTAATTTCTTTTTCATAAATACTTTTTAAGGGGATTCGATACCGTGATTTTCTGTTTTCGTCTAACACACGCGTGACATAGTATTTTCGACATGTTTTTTGCCAAACATACCAATTGATCTAATGAAGCGATAAGAATTCTGAAAACAGATTTGAATTTGTCATCAAATCTACTTGAAATCGACTTTCCCACATTTTTGATTTTTTGATTTTAGCTTCTGCAAAAATTGAAATACAAAAATGTTCAAATATTTCTTTTTTATATGACTTTTTCTGGAATTTGGGAGATGATATCAAAAATGCGGGAAAGTCGATTTCAAGTAGACTTGATGACGAATTCAAATCTGTTTTCAGAATTCTTATCGCTTCATTAGATCAATTAATATGTTTGGCAAAAAACACGTCTAAAATACTATGTCACGTGTGTGTTAGACAAAAACAGAAAATCATGGTATCGAATCCCCTTAAGTAAAATTATTAAATAGGGAATATTGTACATGTATTAAAACTAACAATAAAAATAAACATGAATATTAAAAATATCTGAAATTCGCATTCTAAGTCATAAATATTCTTACTTATGTATTGTATTAAACATCTACAAAATTAGTCTGCATTTAAAAATTATGATAAATTATTAATACAAAAATAAATAATTTTAATTTTTTAGATTATTAAACTTCTGACATCATTTAAGCCCACTGATGATTGCGAGGAACGTATATCTATGGATTTCATTAGGAAAGTTAAAGACAAACTGGAAGAACGACCTGAATGCCAAGATAAGGTAATTAATACTTGATTTAATGTTTAGAGGACATCATAATATATGTCCACTATATAAGTTAGTATAAGTATATGAGTGGTTCTAAAAATTTAAGTTTATTATCAAGATATATATGTATGTAAATTAATATACATTTTTTAACGATATAAAATGTATTAGTTAATGAATAAGTTAGGGTTAGGTAGTAAGTAAATAGAAATACTTTTTCTAACAATTTTTAAGTTAACTTAACCTGTGTTGTCTAATAGCCTCATTCATATCTATAATAGCTTCACATATTTAAAAAATAACCAATAATCATGTCTTAAAAATAGTTAACTCCCTATCTAATGAATTTATGTAAATTAATCCTTTATTGCGTTTTAGGAAAAATTATTAATGGATACCAAGTATGTTTACCCTATCACATTTCCATTCCATCCATCCAATATAAGACTAGAAGATATAGAATTACCAGAAAGTCTTAATTTAACTATGTTAAAAAAGATTTAATTAAAACTTGCATTTATCTCTTTAAGATATTTATATTGTCATATATTTCTATATTATATTTAATCAAATGAGAATATTTAATTATATAAATATACTTATTATTTTTGATTTTAAAAAAATAAGGCTGTGAAAAATCAAAATCAATTTTATTATATTTCTTAATCATAACCTATTGTAATTTTTAACTCGAACAAAAAATGTATCTGTAATCATAAAGAACTAGAATTTATGTCTTTTTGTATAAAAATTAATATTATAATAATTATTATTATTTAAAATTCTATTAACTTGTTGAACATTTAATTGTTAAAAATTATATAGTTTTATTTTTTATTTTAATGTATTTAGGTATTACTACAGCTAATTTACAAAATGTGTTTTAATTATGCCATGATATAAGTTTGAATTTGTATTTGTATATTTTATACAATGAATTCCTCTATACAGTTTTCTCCATGTATAATGAAAAATAAGATCATTAATATGTTGTATAATACTTATTTCAACTACTCAATTCATAATTTACAAGAGTCCATTATATGGAAGCTATGAGTTTCTAACTTCATGGAAAGTACAACAAAAAACTTTGCATTTTTTCGTTAAAAAAACATGTTTTTTGACTCCCATACATAAGACATATTAATGTCTTATGTATGGGTTGTAAGCTTTAAATTTTCAAGGTAAATTTATAAAAAAAATGCATGTGTGATAAATATCTGCTATTGTCTAACGATAACACAATTACAACCTATATTTTTATTTTAAAATATTTGCATATTAAACACATAAATTATCTAATTTTATAAAAGAATTCTAAAGTTGCTAACTTTAGTGCCATATATTGTATTTAAGTGAAATTTAATAGTCAAAAAACGTACTTAGTATAATTACAATAGCCTTTTTATAATTATAATATTATAATAATATTGTTAAATTATGAATAATGTATTGAATTGTTACCTATTAAATTAAGTTTAATAAAATTCTACTGTTATTCACTTAATTGGGTCAAATATCTCACGCTTGAACAAACTATAATTTCCTAAGTTTTTTTACTTTAATTTTTAATTTTAAAACTAAAAATTAAAATTTTAAAATATTTTTATTTTAATAACTCATCACTTGTTATGGAAATAATTTTTTTTTTAATTGAATTTTGAGTATAAACGTTTTTTATTGGTGCACAACAGAAAACCGCACTATGAAAAACCTAAGCATTTGAAAATGTTGAATGCACGTTTTACACAGACAAATTTAGGTGTTGCAATAAATATAAGTATACAACTTTAAATATCATAATAATTATGGTAACCGAGATTTGGTATGTTTCCAGTAGACTTAAGAGGACGCTACCCATACATTTGTTGTCTCCGTCTTACACACGCACGACATGGCAAATTGTCGTTCACAAGTTTCAATAGTGTGCTGTTAGTTTTGATACTAGAGTGAATTGACCTATTTTAAAACTTTTAGGTAAGAACGATTATCTGTGCTTAAGCGT
>NC_042495.1:56655970-56677178 GCF_005508785.2 Acyrthosiphon pisum
CGTCCTCTTAATAGGTAAGTTATAATATGTAAGTTTGTAACGGTTGCTACAAAAAACCCCACGTACATAGTACATCTTAAGGTCTTGGACAAAAATAAATTCACACATACATATTATAATATGTTATTACTTGCTATAAGTAAGATAACTAAAATCTAGGTACTTATCTTTATTATGGGTTGAAACGAAATATAGACAAGTTAAAATTAAAATATAACAATAATAATAGGTACTTTTTATAAAATAACTTGTGCAAATAATATAAAATAGACATATTTTCATAAACTAAAAAAAAAATGTATTAAATATTAATTTGTATTCCCATTAAGTAATAGGTAATTACAACATTTAAAGTAAATTATAATAGGTACACAATAATGAGCTTAAAAAAAATAATACATAAAAACACATGTAGTGTCATATATTATAAGTGTAATAATAACATAAACATAAATTAAATATTTTGTAGGCATAAATGTTAGTTAAAAAATTAAATTTTTTATAAGTACCTACATACCGTATGAAATATTAATAATAACTTTTTGTTTTTTTTACATTTTAACTTTAATTACATAAAATATATATATTTTTTAAATAGCTATTAATAAAATTATTAGTTTATCAATAATTATAAAAATGTAAGATATGTACTTACCAATTTTACATAGTTATAATATTACAATTTATAAATCCTTACTACTTATAGCAATTAATTTCTTATTTTAAGTATGAGGCCATGTCATGTATAGATGTATCAAAAATTTGTTTAAGGTTATAAATAAATTATGAAATATAAATGTAAAAAAATATAAATATTTAATATAAGTAATTACTGATATTTTCTGGTAGTGGCAAGAATACTTAATTGATATGGTTAAATGGAAGACAATACACACCATACATTTTAAAATTCAACGTTTTCCAATTGTATGAACTTGAAATCCAATTGTGGCCAAGATTTCATGGTTTAGAATCTTGCGACCATCAAAAATAAATGCTGGTTTTATCATACGTTCATAAATTTTTTCATAATCCAAGTTCTAGAACATAATAATACATCAGTCATTTGTTGATTATAAATAACTATTAGTAGAGTAAAGGAGTAGACCATTAATTACAATATTTTTCATTGGAAATAAATGTGTGTATTATATACTAAAACATTAGAAATTAAGAATTTTTCTTTAAGTTTGGATCAATTGTCAGAATCAATTATGTGAATTTTAAATATTGAATACTGATTTTAAAACAGATGTATGATTATGTATAGTATAACAAATAAAAAAATATAATTGGTAGATATCCTAATAGACAAAAAAAATTGTTTTAGAATGAAATGGTTTATATTTTGAAAGATAAAATTCTCATTAAATCAAGTAAATTTCTAGATATTATACTTTTCAACTTTGAATGCATGTGAAACTAATTAGATCAGTTGGTTGTAAATAAAATTATTATTTTATAAGAAATTACCACAAATTCATCCCATTCGGTACATATTACAATAGCGTGTGTCGAGTCTGCAGCTGTATATGGATTATTGTGAATTTCAATAGACTTAATTACGTTTTCTGGATTATCAGTTACGTAAGGATGCATGAGATCTTTTTTTATTTGCTCTGGTTCCACCTAAGATCAGTGATTTATTTTAATAAACATATTTTGTACCAATAGTACCATATAAATTAAACATAGGTATTTTGTTACAATATTCTGTTCAATTTATTTAAAAACAAATTCACATTATAATGTTTAAAACCACATGATATACAATTATTTACTATTCATTTTATTTCTTCTCTAATAAGTAATTATAATTTAATTTATAATTGTGATTTGTAGATAAAAGATACAATTATACAAATTAATGTATTATAATATAACTATTAAACATAAATTTAAATAAATGAGATATAATTCATAATTTTTATTAATATTTTTATGAGATCGAAGCATTCAGTGACGTCATTTCAGTTTTTGAGAGGGGGGCAACATTTTTGACCGGCCCAACATAAAACTGAAAAAAAAGCTCGCTAACATTTACATTACATTACATTACAATATTGCATTTTTATCTCAATACAAATATCCTCCTTATACATAATTATATACTTACTAGCAGTGTTGTTAAGGAACGATTCCTGGAATTGATTCCTTTTTAGAGGAATGAATGAAGGAATAAATTCTATTATTTTTTAAAGGAATAGGAATGTGAATTAATTCCTTATTTTTAGGAATAGGAACGTAAATATTATAATTCTTTTGTTCTCGGAAAAGTGTAAAAAAACATTTGGGAAGAAAAATTTTGTATTTTTGTTTGCTTATCATGTTATTAATCTGTTACAAAAAATTATAGACAAAGCTACCAATTTTTTTTCACATATGACTGGTGTTCTGATTAGTAATAATAACTAATAAATTTATAAATTTATAATAACTAATGACTCATGAATCACGAGGAACGAGGAAAAGAATGAGTTCCTTTTTCATAGGAACTAGGAATTGGACGAGGTCTTTTTTACATTAAATGAACGAGGAACAGAACAAATTCCTATTTATACTAAAGGAACGAGGAATTGAACGGATTCGAATATAAAAGGAATTTTAACAACACTGCTTACTAGTTAGTATCAAAGGCTAATATCATAACCATACAGGTAAGTAACCCATTTTTTTGAGAGATAACAATAACTAAATAATTAATACATATATGTAGAGGTTACTTAAATATATTACCTATTAGTTACTATATAATGGCCCAAAACTAGCCCATACCTACCCGTTAATAGCAAGAGGGGGGGGGGCAAATGACGCCACTGGAAGCATTTATGGTTTTTAGGAATAAAGATCCATTTTAATTATGAATAAGAATGAGATACCTAGTCGTATATAGGTAGGTACTGTGAATAATGAAAATAATAAATAACCGTAGGTAGGTATTTTACATTGATCATTAGGAAAAAAACAGCATCTCCATCAAATGTTGTTTTTTCCTTTTATAGAATTTCACATTTTATACCTCTTCCACTATACTACTATTGTTCTTCCAACTCACCTTCGGGTCATAAATATTAAGTTTTGCCCCTTCATCAAGTAACGTCTTAGCAACATGTATTGCAGGCGACTCACGAGTATCACCTGTGTCTTTTTTAAATGCAAATCCAAACATTGTTATTTTTTTACCAGTGACTGTATTAAACAATGATTCTATAATTTTATTTGAAAATCTAGATTTTTGATAAACATTCATGTCCAATACCTGTTGATGAAAATAAACCACATTAATTACATTCATTGGGTAGGTACCTACCCATTATATGACCAGGTAATAGGTAATAAAGTTATAAATAGAATGATTGTTACTTGTTGCCAATAAACAGCCACTTGTGGAATATTTAGACATTCACATATGTAAACTAAATTTAGTAGGTCTTTTTGGAAACAACTGCCACCGAAACCTTTAACATATTTGTGTCATTAGGCAACATTTTTGTTTAGCAATACAAACCAAATTATTAGTAATATAGGTAGTATTTACCAACTGAAGCTTGTAAAAATTTGGGTCCAATTCTGGAATCGAGACCTATGCCCTTAGCCACCTCACTGACGTCTGCACCAGTGACTTCACATATTACAGACATTGAGTTGATACTGGAAATCCGCTGAGCTAGAAATGCATTAGCTGCCTGTGAACATAATGCATTTTGGTTAAGTATTACCATATAGGTACCTACCTATTATAGCACAAGCAAAACCCCCTTTGAAGTTACCAATTTGGTTAGTTCCGAAGACCACGTGTTGGTCCTGAGAATTTTTGCTTCGGGTATCCAGTTCAAATATACTTTGCTGAGCTCCTTGAAAGCCCATAAACCATCAGTGGTCTCTTCGTGCCCTATAAGAACTCTATCTGCATTTAATAGGTTTTCAACAGCCACGCCTTCAGACAAGAACTCGGGGTTAGATAATACCTATATATTAACAAACGTACATAATATTATAACACACAGTTACAACTTCAGCGTGGTGTTACATTCGAATTTCAGCTCAAATATACATACGAGATATAACATTTCGAAAGTGGGTAAACAAATTATTGTATTATTTATCACCTGGGTACGTATTTATCTAGTACGCGCCAAGGTCATTGGGTAAGTACAGCTATAATAAAATGGTATGTATGATACAATATGTCTATATCCAATATATACCTATATATATATACTGAAAATGTATGATATAACGTAGAAATATTAACTTACTTGAAATTTAACATTAGGTTTGTGATTTGCGCTTAAAATTTTTAAAATGCTCTCCGCTGCACGTACCGGTACTGTACTTTTTTCCACTACAATTTTATCACTTGTTGAAACTTGGGCAATAGTCCTAGCGCAATTTTCAACATACATTAAGTCGGCAGCACGTCCCTACAATAAAATGTGGCAAAAACGATTTAATATCAAATCATGTTTAGTGTTTTGTATAAACATACTGGTATCTTTGCTTTTACGATTAAGACAAAATGATTACTTTGACTTAATATTTTTAGTTAATGCGCATAGCAACATATAGGTAGGTACAAGCTAAGTAATTTTATAAGCACGACAAATTATATTCTCACAAGAATTTTAAATTGCTACGTCATCTACTCATCTCCTATACGTGCCCCGCATTTGCTTAATAATTTTATGTAAAAATTATGAGATAGGTACCTACATCTAAAGTGTTTAAACTACATTTTAAATTTAAAACAGAATATGTATATTTAATATAATACCTATAACCTATTTAATTCTATTACAATATATTTACATTGTTATAGACAATAGACATAACCAATACTATTAGCATATTCAAGATTCAAGTCAAACTTGAGTTGGGATTATTAATCATTTTTTTTTTTAATTTGCTGACGACGTGTTTTACTCTATAAGTCTATAGCAAGTATAAAGTACTCATAACATTCCTATTATATTCTCAATTTTAATGTAGGTACATATCATTGATGTTTATACAATTCTTTATTCTATTGGGAAAAATACTGCCTGTAATAAATTTAATATTTCTACCTTCCATATGAATTACAATTTTGTAAACCTACGCACATTATATTTTTAATTATTTGATAGCATTATATTTTATCGAAAAACGATCCACCGAAGAAAGACTCATCCGCGGATATGCTTGTTGACAAAGTGTGCATCCTTAATTCCTTATTTGTTATCTAGGTAAGTACTTGTTTTCTATTGTTTTCAATAAGACTATATTATATAATTACAATGGCATAATTGAATAATTCACTCGAACCGGTGTGAAAAAAACGCACCGGGATTTTTGGACATGCACATAGTTCATTATTCCGCACCGGGATTAAGGGATAATTTTACACTGGTTTGGACTAACGAGTTTCTAGAATGAAACAAATAGTTTTCCAAATTCGGACTGTACCTATTATGCAAAATTCCACCAAAAATCATAAATAAATAATAACAATTACCTACATAGGTATCTAATATAGCCATATAAATAGGTAATAAATATGAAACCTAAAGTTGTAGTTTTGATTATTTTTTTTTGACCGACCATTAGTTATGCATCAGATTTTATAAGGGTGGTTTCTGGTAATAAATTTGATTGGTACCTATTTTTCGAAAAATATCGTGGGAATTAAAACTAGTAGGTACGCCACCTATTTAGGTACGCATTATCTAGGTACATCATAATCCATCTTTAATAGAGAAATTATATAATTTAAAAAAATTTGATTTTTGGAGTTTTTGAATTATTTGCAGATTTAAAATGTTCTACTTTTCTAGTTTTATTTCGATTTAAGTTGATAAATTATTTATTTATAAGTCAAAAACCTTGATAATTGAGTACAAGGTGTCCTATATTAAGTTATTTATATAGCAAATAAAAATATCAAAATACATAACTAATAGGTACATTTTAAGCATTTTAACTGTTTAAAGTTCAAATTTTGAGGACAGAATATTTGAATTGTATAAAATAACGATTTCTCTCGAAACGGTTTTTGTTATTTAATTATTATTCAAAAATTAATAAACTTATACCTAGTAGATAACTAAATACCATTATTATTACTTGAACTATTATTTTTTTTATTCAAAACTATTTAGACCAACTTTAAGCTATTTACCAATAAGCATTTGACATTTTAGAATTTTGTCTTTTTTTTACGAATGATGATATATTTTTTTCGATCAAAACATTTAGAAATCTAATTCAAATTTCAACATACATTTTTCTTACTGCATTCTAAAAATATTTAAAATACATGCACATCATTTTTTTTTTGGAACGTTTGAAGTCCAAATGTTGACAAAATTAAAATATAATATAAAATCTATGTAATCTATATCAGTGGTTCTCAACCTTTTTACCACCCCGGACCACTTCGATAATATTTTATAGGTCGCGGACCACATCAATTTTACAAAAACTAGGAAGACCTTTTTTTTTTGTTCATAATTCCCAACGCTATTCTAAAAATAGATCAGATAACAACACAATACGGACCGGCATCTCTTTTATCACGGACCGGCGGTTGAGAACCACTGATCTATATTATAGATACTTCAACAAAAAATAACTATTTTTCATCTAACGATTTTAGTTATTATGTTGCAACCTGCAATTTAAAACATTTCAAACTTAGATAGGTACATCAAACTTTTCACAATTACGTATATTATTATTTTCTGTATACAAATGCATTTAAAAAATGTTTATATTAATTTTAAGCTATATTACCACAATGTTATTCATACCATTTCTACGATCAAGCAACTGATTTATAATAGTTAATAACATACCTATTAATATACAATGTAAATATGAAATGTTTTTATTAATTCAACATATTATACAACACTGTACCTACTCTAAAGTCACTTAAAAGAAAATCAATTAATATAAACTATAAAATATCATCATATCTTTACAGAATATCGTCCTCGTTAAGAATCGTTTTAAAATCATTGAACTCAAATGTATGTACACGCCCATATCAGTGACCTACTCAATTACGAGGCACATACAGATATAATTATTATATAATATATAGGTACAGCAGAGTATTATAATACATCTAATCGTATTTTTTTAGCAGGTAAATGTACACGATACTTACTTTACCTACTCCAAATGTCTTTGTAGGGGTATTAACAGAAATGAAAATTAAATCTGCTTCTTGGATAGCTTCTTCGATGTTTGTAGAAAAGAACAAGTTTACATTTCTCCGTTTTTTTACAATGTCATCGAGTCCGGGCTAAAAAGGAAATTATGTTGAGTATAAATATGAAAAATGTAAAAACGATTTAATATTTCAAATCACTTCGTAGATGGGCAATTTTTCTGAGTTCCACTGGGAAATACGATGAGCACTTATGTCTACAACCGTGACTTTTATGTGAGGACACTGCATTGCTATTACACTGCATGTGGGACCACCAACATATCCAGCGCCTATACAGCATATTTTTGTGACTGCCATAGTATCTCTAGCAGCTTATGAAAACCTGTTGAACTTAAAACAATTGTCTTAAATTAAAGCACGAACGCTCATTCTTCATAAATAATAAACAAATATAATAAAATATTGAAATGTTAAAATGTTCGATAAAATGCAAAATAGTAGGTACCTAACTCAGTTTAATGGCACTTTAAAAATATTAAAATTGTTTTAATTTTTCATTTGCACAATATAATGTATTATATAGGTATTATCTAATTTCTAATGACTTAAGCAGTGTTTAACTTTGCGAAATTGCTTACTCCTGAATACCGTTTTGCTAAACAAAAACTTAAACCCATTCACCCATATACCTATATGGTTGATGTTTGTATCAACGGTCATGATTATAAACGGTGTATAGAAACAACTAACAAAATGTATAAAATGTATTTATCTATTAACAAAAACATAACACCATGTGATTTATAAGAGGGAATGAGTGGGACGCACCTACTGTTGTGTACAAAACCAGTACTTTTGACTGAACACAGTAAACATCGAGTTTTATACACCAGTTTATACTGCTATATTAATAGGTACCTTTGCTTGTATTTGCTCTCATTTGAACCTATTAATTATAAATAATTGTAAAATTATATTTAATTTAACATTTGGTTTTCAGAAGGTACCTAGCTAATATATGAACATACAATTTAAATAAACATAAAACACCTGTATAATAAGTATGAATGTATTATATACCTAGCATATATTTATGATATGTCATTATATCAATAATTGAGAAGAAACTTAATAACATGTGGAATGTAATAATATGGTCATATTATGGAAAATAATTTATAAAAATTCAAACTTTTAAGTGCTGCAAAATTAAAAACAAATATCGCTATAGTAAGCGATTATTTACATAATGTCAACTAGGTATCCTAACCAAATACATTAATTAGTTAGGTCGTATATGACGTTTCGATATTTTGATACGAATTGATAAATAAAAGATTTGATATCACATTTTTTTCCTTTTTACACTCTAAAAGTATACAACGTTCACCACAAATGAATGTAAACTTTTTATGTTATTGTTCAATATTTATTTTATAAGAAGTAAATAACTGAGTCGATAGTAAATAATTTTAGAGTATTTTTATTTTTTAATTATATTAGATAACTCATAAAACATAGATACATAATATCCTCGTGTATGGATGTGTACAATATTTAAATGTACACAGTGTCACAGTACAGTATGTATATACATTATATTCGTGATTTAATTTTATTTGTACAATATATCGGTGGTGGTTACTGGTTAGATACCAACCAACGTGTATAATATATATATTTTTATTATATTTAATATATATTACATAGATGTGTACGGAAATGAAAAAAGATAAAATAATTTAATGTTTTAATTTATAACTTATTATGGATATTAGTATCGTTGTGGTAATGTGATAATTATGTCGCTTGTTATTATAGTAAATAGTTTTTATTTTTATTATTTTGTAATATCACTAATATACTATAGTAATTACCAGGACTGTCCAGAAGAACATAATAAATATTATAATTTATACAGATTATAGGTATCTACCTGCATTTTAAATTTGATTAAGTATGGTAAAACTGATTTAACCTTTATTCATTTTTAGAAAAACAATGATGATGAGATTTATTAATTAATTAGTAATTATTCATAAAAATAAAAACGTGCGAACTAAACAAATTTACTTATCTGTAATGACGTTAATATTATATTTTTAATTACAATAATTTTGCAATTCTGACACAAATAATTATACGTAACGTAAAGCTTGAGAGTTATAGAACTATAGAAGTTAAAATCGATAAAATATGCATGTTAATATAGTAGGTAGGTACCTACACATGTATATATAAGATGCATAATAGCATATTAGTATAGAAAATTTAATTAAGATATTACGATAATAATGAAACTTTGGTCGAAGATTGGTTTGACAAAAAAGATAATAAGTCGTCGTAGCCAAAGCTAGAATAAAAGTTAGACTAAAAGTTAGACTAAAAAAATTGCGTTTTTTGCCTGTTTGTTCAAATTTCAAGAATATGTTCATAATGGGGTACACAATACATGGGTAATACAAGAAAATATTATGCATATGCATATGCATAAAAATAATATATTATACAATTAAGAAATAGATACCTATATGGCTATATAAAACTTTTATTTACATTTTATGAAATTTCCAAAAATACGAAACTCGTCATTGTTTTTAAATATTAAATGGATTTTTAGCTTGTTGTGCTATTTAGGATAACATTTAGAAAAATATGCAACTCTAATAACTTTTGAGCCCTAACTAACGCAGTAACATTAAGTATTTGTTTTCATTTTGATCAAAGTAATAATTGTCATCTAAATATATTTAAATAATCAAAATGACAAATGGAACACAACAGTGTACTTTTAAACTGTATACTTTAAAAAAATCACAACACTTTATAATAATAATGTAAGTACAATATTATAATGCATTATCAAGTATATCGTATTATTGTATTTTTTGAAAATGATTTATATATAATATATAAATACAATAATATCTAAGCCTTATAGCTTGTGTATTACACAATATACTTTAATAAATGCATAAGCCTTAAACCAGTGCTGATTTATCTGTCAAAAAGCTCACATTAGTTTGTTCGCATCCTGTCGTTATCTGTAAACTGTCATACGCGCTTTTGTCTACTCGATATTCACCATGACTCGCGACTCGAAATATTATGTTTGGTATAATGGCAGGTATGGAAGTAAATAAATAGTTAAATAAATATTCTTAACTACTATATACTAATGTAGTAATGTATCTTACATAGTTATATTATAGATTATTAATAGGAATTATCAATTATATACTATAACATTGCATTGTATTATTATATTATACTTGATGGCATACATTAATTAATAAATGAATACAAACAGTATGAATAGTATGAATGTATGTATTGATGGTACAGGAGGAAAAAGTATTTTTTTTATATGAAATAATTAAGTCACGCATAAATAATATTTCAATACAACATCATACAAACTAATAGTTTTTCTATTTTTTGAGTTAATAGAAATTATTAAATTTATTGACATTAGGTACCTACTACCTACATAGGAAATATACCTACATACTATGTATTGTACCCGTTATTGTTAAGTAGAGAAAATTAAATACCTATTAATTAAAAATAACTTTATATTATTTTAAAATTTGAATTGAGGCTTTTATAGTATGATGATATAGGGCACAAGTGCACAACTACAAATTCAAATTTACATTTGTATGGACTAACAACTAATAAGTGTTCACATTTTATATAAATATAAAAACTTAACTCGTGGAAATGGAAATTATTTTAAAACAAGGATTATGGTAGAAACAATTATGTAGAAATATAAAATCCAAAAATATTGGAGTCTTAGTGAAATTATGTTTAGGTATTGTTTATAAATGTATAATACATTATGTAATATAATTAATTAGGTATCGTGAATTATTTAGTTAGGTATACCTACTACATTTTGGAGACGAGTACACAATTTTAAACATTTTATACTTCTAGTATATTGTACGTTTTTCTGTTGTAATCGTTATTAGTTTACCAGTTTAAAATTGAATAAATTAAATAAAAAAGTTTAAATAAATAGTTATAAAATGTATTTTTTTCGTTACATAATAATAAATTACTTGTTAAATAGGAAGACTTAGTAAGTGTTCTGAATTAATCAGCTAGTCTACAGTTTCTAGACAACTTAGCTAATGAACCTTAAAGGAAAATACCGACTGGCTGATTAATGAACTTGTCTGATCTGCTGTTAGTCAATGGATGATTACAGCTGACATAATATAGTGTTAATGTACCAATTTATGCATATTCTGCATAACATAATAGGTAGGTAGTGTATATTAGTTTCTTAGTGGAATGTGAATGATGAAGGTTTATTACAGAAGTAACAGAAGTATACAACTATAATACAACATTATTACCTAATTATTATTTATTTTATTTATTACTAATTTTAAATAAATAATTAATTTTACAATCAACATTTTCATTAATTTATACTTTAAACGATCCTAATTCATCAAAGTTCAAATGAAAATACAACAAAATACATTATAGTACCTAACTGAAACTCAAATATTTGTATTGACTATTAGGTACCTACATGAATTGTTATCATTTTCTGAGTAACTATTATACTTTATAGTTTATACTATACTATATTCATGTTCTAAAAATCTATAGTTAAAACTATTCACGACTACGTAATGTATTTCAGCAGGAACCTATACCTACGTGTTTATACTTTATTTACACATTTATTAAAAAATAATGATTTCTAGGAAATACGAAAACACATGTGTTCATAGTTTCATACAGTAGGTGAGTATCATGATGGTAAATACGAATATAGTAAATATTAAATTGTGTTAATACAAATTATTTACATAATTACATTAAATTATGCACATTACGATTATGACATATTATCATGAATCCTTAAAAACACGTGGATCATGTACCTAAATCTACTATAAGTTAGAGCGACCGAACAAGTGCTTAAAAATATAAAAGGTAATTAATATAGTATTATAAAGGTACACAATACACATATTTTTACGATATCTATTCCAGAAATTCTCAATAGTAAGAAACCACTAAAGTACTAAACCATGATTATATTATTAGGTATACACCGTGCAGATAACCGAGCACTTAACATTATGTGTAGGTAGGTAATAGGTACACAATAATTATTATCCTGTATCCATTATACAATTACATCCTGTTTTCCTGTTCCACGTCTGAATCAGCAGAAAAAAACACTACCAAAGGACAAAGGTGGAGTAGTCTTCTATCGCCGTGTGTGGTATAAATCTCAATACCTGGTATATAATATTATATATACATGCATATTATATTATATTATATCCATATATATATTATGAATATAAAATATGTTAGGCGCCAGCTAAAAGTGACAGTACATGTATTTATAATTGTTGGTGATATAGGAATTCCGAGCATTAGATTTAGAAATCAGAAAGACCCTATATGGATGAACGGTTGAGCCAAATATATTATTTACTTGTTACTTAGTTTTTTTTAAGAGCTATTATAAGTTATAACGTCGTCATAAACATTTACGTAACAATAGGTATTGATTTATAGTGACATATCAAGGCACTGTTCTAGGTCCCTTATTATTTATCATATTTATAAACGATCTCCTAAAACTGAAAATAAATCATAATACAGAATTATTAAGCTTCGCTGATGATACAGCTATTCTACTATCGGAATTAACTGTTGATAAACTATACAATGAAGCAAATACAATTTTAAATACTGTTTATGCTTGGTTCTGTAAAAATAAATTAAAATTAAATCTTATGAAATCAAAATATATTTGTTTTATACAGCAACCATCAAATACATTAATACAAAATAACCTAATAGTACATTCTTTAAAATGTAATAAAACTACAAATACAGTTTGTGATCCTAAATGTATTATACTAGAAAAAGTACAGGAAATAAAATATTTAGGGATAGTTATTGATGATAGATTTAAATGGGAAAGTCATATAAATTATTTAAATAACATGCTACGTAAATTCTTCTATTTCTTCAAAGATGCAAGGTATGTATTTAATAAATACTATAAAAGAATAATTTTCTTATCACTAGTACAATCAATTTACACTTACGGTATATCAATTTGGGTTGGAGCCTCAAAATATATTTTAACAAAACTTATTGTCACTATAAATTGTATTATAAAATTCTTACTAAATTTACCAATGAATACTAGCACTAATTTGATTTATAATGAATTTAATGTAAAAGATCTTAATTCTAACTATAACTTATCGGTTCTAGTTGATGTATATAAAAATAAAATTTAATTCCTACATTAGATCATGCGCACAACACTAGATATAAGCAAAATATTAATATACTTGTACCAAATCTTAACAAAGTATTTGGTCAAAGAAGCATTTTATATACGGGTTTATATTTATGTCGTTCACTAAATATCAATATAAAAAATTATAAAGATGTCAAGCATTTCAAAAAATATATAAAACAATTAAATTTATCAAATGTGTAATTTTTATTTATTTTTTTTTAAATATCACCAGTTATTTATGTAAAATATTATTATTATTATTGTTGTAAATTTATTATATTTATTTACGTCTCTTCGTACTTATGTTTTAATTATCAATTATCAATTATGTTAACTTTATTATACATCTATAATATTATAATCCTATTCTATTAACTAATTAGTAATAAAAAAAAAAACCCCATTGTATATATTTATTTAATCTATAAGAACTGTGCCCCCAGCACAAGCTTTGCTTAAAGGGGGTACTGCATTATATTAATCTAAATTTTGTAAAATAATTGTATGATATCCTTATGTTGCAAATAAAAAATTATTATTATTATTATCTAAATCTAACTTTGTTTACCCTCCCCGAAGTAAGCGATATTTATTAGTCATTAGGTACCATAACTCAATATTGCTTTTTAGTTTTTCTAGAAAACCTGTGTCATCGAAATCAGACCCGCACACCGGTTTGTGAATAATAATAAATCGTAATGATAGTAACACGATCCGTTGGGCGGGCTTAATGGACGAGCTAAACTCATGTGAACGGAACAAAAATTGCACATGTACGACTGCCACGCATCGAAATACACACACTATTAGTACAATATTATGCATAATATATTTTAAATGTATATTTGTACTACCCTCCCTCCCCACCATATTATTTATTGTATTCATTTTTATTACAGATTGTATAATATATTGTAATAAATAAATGAAAAATATTTTAATATATTAAGCTCTCGTGAATTTTGATACCTACATCACATTGTACATACTACACCTCTATAAATATTAAATAGTTTGAACAGATGCGAATATCATAAATAAAATATAATACAATATTATTTCTACTGAAGCGCAACCACTCAGAAAATCGATAATGTCACTTAATAGTTATATTACATACAATATAATAATATGTCAATAGATCTATAATATTTACAAGTGCTTATACTTGTGACAGGCTAGTGTCTGTTATTAAGTACGTGGCTTTACAGTTTACACGTCATGCGACCTACTCGTAATATCAAGTCCTAGACAACACTCGATCCACTGTATTATAGGATTATGTCATCCTCGACCCACACAACCGAGCCGATATCTGCAGCGGCCGAGCCCGCGACTCGCGAGCGCTTCGAACTAACTCCCGAGTCCCGAAGCTTTGTAATTGATTTTTTTTTTTGATTCGAACGATTACTGAGAGTCTACACTCGACGCGATATAATACATATATTTTGTACTCAAATCATTAATTCTCTGCAGCAGGTGCCTGATGTCGGATACTCGTCCTGCAACCTAACCATAGTTTCTGAATCATTTACCATGCACATAATATGTAACAGTACATTCTACGTGCATCTTCTTATTGATTAGACTTTTAAAACTAGAACCTAATACTATAGGTTTATAGTGTTCATACTTCATAATCAATATTATTACAATAGTACGCCTGAATAATAGTATGCGATACCTACCCGGCTACCCGACAAACAGGACGAAATCAAAAAACACCCAATACACCTATGATAAAGAATGACTTTCGTCGGGAACTCGCAAGTCGCAGGGGAAACGCAATGAACGCGTGAACACGTATTATTATAACAGAGGTACCTACATAATATTATAATAAATTCATCGTTAGCACACCCAGGTTGGTATTAACCGGTATACCGGTGTACCAGACGTAAACGTAAATATTATACTCTGGCAAATTATTACCGTGGACGTGGGTGGTATCGGAACTTGGCGAATTGGACCGGCAGCGTGATAACGTCGCTCGCGGACAGTGATAAGCAGCCGGCGTGTAACAACAGAAGCGCAGCAGAGCAGAGTACGGTGCGTTTTATCGATCTACGGCGCGCGCGCACACGCTCACACACACTCACAGTCGGACACGGTAACGTGAACAGATCGACGGGCACGCACACAGTGGTACGCTCGACGGCGGCGGCGGTGACACGGTCGTTGTGGCGTAGTAGGTAGAACCGAGTCGGTGACGACGGAGTTACACGAGCTGATCCGGCGGCGGCAGCTGACGTGGCTACGCGTTGCCCGGGCTACACTATGTTGATGTTTGTGGTGGTGGGAGAGGGTCGGTCTGCGGCCGTTGACGCGTAGTGCGTACGGACTACGGACCGCTGCCGTCGCCGCCACGCCACCAGACGCCAGTGGCCACGCTGCCCCGTTTGCGATGCTACGGTGCGTCGTCGTTTCTTGGGACGTCTCGAACGCTATAATATTATTAATTATTATGTTACGTCATGTATTATATTATTATAATAATATTTCATAGCAGTATAATACACACGAGACATATTGTTATTGTACCTGTTGACGAGGTTCACCATTGCACATGTTTCGGCAAGGCCGTGAGGTGGTGGTGGAACACTGTCGTCTGTCGCGTTGAGAGACACCGATGAGAAATAAAATGTAAAAAAAAATCAAAAACCCGAGCTACGTGTATAAAAACGCTAGTTGCTGCTCTCACGTATTATCGTTATCGTTATTATTCTTATTATAACGCGAAGACGACTGACGTTCGATACTTCTCGACACTCCACGCATACCTTCTAGGATCTATATAATATTATACTGGTTAGTGCCTAATGGTTAGGATCATCAGCTGTTATTTCGACGCGACGGTAGTGCGATGTCGTAGGCACGGTGGCACTCCTTGATTCGTAAATTCTTGTTATTGACCGATTTATATACCACAGGTTACCGTAAAGACGTAAAGTTGAAATATTAATTCAACCATCGACATACCCATCTTTAGACTATATTTATATATTATATGGACAGCGCATTCCACATACCCTGCCATGAGTTGCCTTAGTGCATTGGTGGAAATGGTGGGGGGGGCTTGAGGGGGATTATAGTAAGTATAAAATTACGTAAGAAGGCTATTTGTATTGAAATAAAAGTTCAATTGCAATGTTATGTAATACGATGCGAGCAGTTTTTTTTTCAGTTTTATTATGGGCTGGTCAAAAATGTTGCCCACCCGGCTTCCCCTCTCAAAAACTGAAATTGAGACTGGTTATCTTTAAACTTTATTGTTAAACTTCTCTCTCTCGCTTTTAATAGATAATATAGGTATTAATAGTCATCTGCAATATTATATTTTAGACGTTCAAACTATATCTTTACTTTATATGTCTACCTACTATATGATTTAAACTCGATCGACGCGTGTGGTTACGAGGGATCTGCGGGCGGTCATCGTTTCCGCCAAAAAACTCGATTTTCGTTTCCGCCAAATCTATTTCTACCTACCGGTCTAAACTATAGTTTGAGAACCATTTAGAGTTACCCAGGGGCCACCACGAGGAGGCGGTTCTCATTGACCCCCAAAAAATTGTTTGACTTCATTTTTTAATTGAAGTTAAAATATTTGAATTTGAATTAGGTTAAGTCAATTTGTGTTATATTATATGTATATGTATAGTAAATCAATTATTTCTGACAGTTTTATACTTCTATAATTAATTGTTAATTATTATTTTGAATTAATTATTGCATACCTTTTTTAAAAATGTCATTCTTGAAATTGTTTTATTTTTGTATTCGTCTATTGCGTTTGTTGTACTTATCAATCTCTTTTTTATATTACATCTTACAGGTTTTTGCATACCTACGTTGCAACTGTTAATTTGAATGTATACGTTATTTTGAACATTCGAGATTAAAATGTTTAAAAATGTATTAATATTTGGATGTGATTTATAAAATTGTTCATTAAAATGTGTGTGGAAAGATTCACAATTATTTGTTGTTCTGGATATACTTGCACTAAAACTGGACCATATTGTTGGAGGAAACACACTATTTTCAGAGATAAAATTGTCAGTTAAATAATCAGCATATTTATAATATGCTGACTCTTCTGGTATTATAGACATAAAATCTTCGACAAATGATTCTGAAACTTCTTGAGGATCTAAAAATGTTAATCCAAATGTCAGTGGCGTATCCAGGGGAGGGGCTGAGGGGGCTGCAGCCCCACCCCCCCGAAATGTTAAAAATTATTTTAATGGTCTATGATAGTAGCTCAAAAAGTCTTAAATTGTATTTAAAATATTTAAAAATGTACAATATGTATTAACACTTTTCAGCTATCTATTTGTGCTAATGCGTATTATTAATGTGTAAAAGTGTAAAAGTTGATCAGCACCTCCCGAAAAAAAATCCTGGCTACGCCACTGCCAAATGTAGTCCTTAGCCACCCGTTTTCTTTATATTCTGTACTAAGTCCTAACTCTTGAATTTTACGATACCACGCTTGTGTTAAATGAAAACGGCAGCCAATAAGATTAGTTGAAGGCCAAATAGATAATATAGCATTATGAATACTAATTTCGAAATCGACTGTTACATTTTTTGGGTCAAAAGTCAAATTCTTTTCATAACATTTATTTTGAATATATTTAAAAGCTTGTGTATAAGTTTCAGAGTTTTTATTCTTCAATAAACAAAAAACAAGAGGTACGTAAAAATTGTTCTTCAAGCCGTGAATGGTAAATAACTGAGTAAAATATTTTGGACAATATTCAAATGTTCCGTCGACAAAAATTGTATGTGATTCCCATAGAAAAATTAAATTTGTTTCACAAGAAAATATAATGATATTTGTTTCTTGGTCGTTAATTAACAAAAATTTTTCGTCATTTGAGGTAGATGTGTCAGTGTTATCTATTGCAGAATGTAACTCATTTAATGACGAAGGATTAATTGGAAATGAATGCTTTCGTGCTCGATATATTATACATTGACGAATAGCTGATACATCATTGACCGTAAAGGTCGAAACACTGTTATTCGATTGAATTTCATTCAAAATTATTTTTTGAGGTCTTTCACTGATATCATTTACTGCTTTTCGCTTACAAGCAGTCGTCACTTTTTGACTATCGATATTAGAACATGGCCCATTGCATATGTGGTCTACAGTACAAGTAATCAATACGTAACTAATTAGTTTTAAAATATCGAAGAAAAAGTAAATTTAAAATAAACACATTTTTTAACATACCTGTTATACTGATCAACTGATTTAACTGATCAACATAAATAGTTGCGGTACAAGTTTTTACGAAGCAGCGATACCTTGAAATATTTGTTCGGACCGATTTGTAAGAAAAATTAAATTTGAACTCATCAATCACAATCATTTTTTTCCACGTTTACTTGTTATGAATTCCATAATAAAAAATTCCAACATATTCAAAAATTAATCTACGTATATTATTCACGCTTCACTCGGACGCGGCTAAATTTTGTAATATTTGGTTAATACTCCTAATTTCGTCGTTGTTACCACAGAACTGACAGATCCGATCACAGAACTCCGATCCCGATAACACAGACACTGTTGATATATATACACGTGATATAGGTTAAATCGATTTATATTTATTTATAATATTATGTAGGTATTTCTACGTTTAAAATCAATTATCTCTTTATGATATCTTAAATATTAAATGGTTTATCGTCATAGGTACATCGATGGTCGATAGCACTACAGACAGACCAGGAGTTCTAAAACTCCAGCTCAATAATATAGGTAGAAATAGATTTGGCGGAAATGAAAATCGAACCTTTTTCGTTTTGGCGGAAACGATTATTGGCGGAAACAAAAATCGGGTTTTTTGGCGGAAACGACTGAAGCCCGGATCTGCAGTCTGCACAGGCCGGGTCAACCTGACCCGTAGCGACCGGACTGGGCCATTAGACAAATATTTCAGGTTGGATATGGTTGGATCATCGTACTTAGACCGGGCATGGGTGGGTCACATTTTTAATTTAAGTTTCGGGCTGAAAAAAAAGGCCCATGCAGATGGTTACGGCGTTTACCATTATCCCATCTAAAACAACCGAGATCAATATCAAACATTAGGTAGACGAAAACATTAATTACCAAACCCAGATTAGAGTGATTGAACAGTTTACCTACTAGAAGCACGAAAAACGTACGCGAACACGTCCCATCTGATTACATGGTGATAGTGGAATAGCGTTTTTAGAGTTTCTATTTTCTAGTTTAAATTGCTTACGGTGAACGCATATTTTAGGAACCTATTGGATAACAGTAATTTTCTGTAGACCTTAGGCGGTAAAATATATTTTTTAGTTTTCCAAGTTTGTCAAATTTGTTCTAGCTATTCCATACTATACTAACTTATTTTGACTATTAGAAGGGGAGGAATTAAAAAATAAAATATACTTTTTGTTGGGTCACCCTAGTGCATAAATGCATAATATAATATACGTATATACCTACATGCTGCAATCACACGGTCCTCGACTCGCGAGTCAAGCACGGGTTGAGTAATGTACCTATTGTTTTATTTTTTCATGTTTAAACGATAAGTCTCTATACAGAGTGATTTATAAACCACGCTCAACCCCTTGTTTCTTAAATAATGCAGTTATACAAAATCTGATTTTTAAATTATTTATTATACTTAAAGACTATATTATTTTCTAATTTTTTAGATTTTCTACGCTACTTAAGGAGGTCCTGTGGAGATACCAGATACGATGATACACACTTTAATTTTTCAAACGAGAAGAACTCCCCTCCTTTTTACTGTAAATTATTAAACGAATTATTTTACTGAAAATTTGAATAAGTATTTATAGTTGTATAACATTATGTAGGTATACTAATTACTAGGTACTAAAGATAATAGGCCCAACAGTGGTGGGCTGAAGGGCTCAATTTTGACTTTTCAAAGCGGGCGGTGCCATCCCGTGACTGTGGCGCAGAATTACATGCTAGGGCCATACTAGGACCTCTTGACTACTTCGATCACGTTTTATTTACATCATAACTTTGTTATAAGTTATAATGTGGTGGTGGTAAGTGCTTAATTATGAAAATGCGTCATTTAAAATTTAAGTTCACTAAAGTCCATGATATTGGGTTTGGAAGATATGGGGCTATGATGTTATGGCAATTTGAAAATGTTAGTAATTAATATTGATATAATATATTAACATAATATTATAATAACATATATAATTTGTAAAAATGGTACTATTGTATAAATCTATAATTAATACCTACTAGATGTTTAGATTCAATATTACTATTTACTTCTATTTAGATAGGTAGTTCAATTTTATATTTTTGTAAAATCATTTTTAATTATCATTATAACCTTAACGTTTTAATAACTGATAAACTCGTGCAAAAACTCGAAATGGTATCTACATAGTACACATACGTAATATTTTAATATTATCAACTAAAGTATTTACGGTAAAAAAGGGTTCTTGAAAAATAGAAGTTTGTAATTTGTGTCACCACAGGATAATCGCTAAGTAGTACAAAATAATCTCAAGAATTTGAAATGATCTTTTTGTACATTTAAAAGTTCGAATAATGAGAATTTGAATAAATTCAAAATAACCAATTAATAGTAACAAAATTAATACGAATTAAAACAAACTAGTTAGTGCCCATTTTTGTCCATTTATTACAAAGACATTTAGAATAAAGGAAATAGATATATCGCAAAATATTGATTATATTA
>NC_042495.1:56678359-56679380 GCF_005508785.2 Acyrthosiphon pisum
TACGCAATGCACTTTTTTTTAGTATGTAATAAGTCCCCCTTTTCACCATTTTGTATCCGGCCGGACACGTGTTGTGTTCACCGGACGCCCGGACAAAACGCCTGAATTCATTTACGTCCGCCGTGTCGAGTGTTTGTACCGAGTTAGGGCAGGTTTTCCGAGTGCGGTATTTAATTATTTGCTATGCGGCTGCCGACTCTTCGCCGTGAGTTTTGTTTTCCACGTCGCGGTCGTCTGCATAAAATTAACTTTGCTTTTTGGTCGTAATGATGTATCCGACCTTTCACAAAATAGTGAAATGTTTAATTAAACTCATTACTACAAAAAAGTGCGGTGCAAACTCGCTACGAACACGGACGACACGAGAGGGGGAGAAGGGACGTCTAAAACCCGGTGTCTAAATAATTATAATATAATAACCATATAAACTGTATCACTCCGTCCCGATCGTTTGTTTCATAGATCCGCTGTGGTGATCACTGATGTATATTAGCGGTTACTGCTGCCCTCGGCTAGCACATTTTTCACCTATAAGTTATATATTATATATATATATATATATATATATAAGTATATAACGATATGAGTTGAAGTTGGTGTAATCTAATTTTAACCCCAAACAGGGGGAATCTTTTGTAAAAATGTATACCTATCTAAATTATAATTATAAATTATGGCTATGCTACTGTAATAATGTATAATAAATAAATTGTATAATATGTAAATAATTGTACATGTACCTAAATTAATTTGAATAAAATTGTGTAATAATGTATGATAAATAAATTGTATGATATGTAAATAATTGTATATGTACCTAAATTAATTTGAATAAAATTGTGTGTCATGTCATATTATATTATTTGGTTTTTATTTGATAATATTATTAATAGATATGTCAACACGCTATTGTGTAAAATTAATTAATGCGGTTTGTGGAAATTCTATGTATTTTGTTCAGGTATACTGACGGTTTTTTTTTAACCCGTGTAAAATCTCACTAGGAAGTTTGTCTTAAATT
>NC_042495.1:56679430-56679757 GCF_005508785.2 Acyrthosiphon pisum
AAATTAAATTGCGCAATTATATTTGTACTGTATATATTTAAATGTTATAATTATAACACCGTAAAAAATGTATAATTATGGTCATGTTAGTCGTGCTATGCTTGTCTAGTGATGACTGATAAATCGGCCCATAGTGAATATAATTCGTATATACGCCACTGATTTTACGTTTAACTCTTATAATTACTGTATTCACATAAGATGTCTTAAATGTTATATCCGGTTTTATCATAATTAAAATCATATACTTCTACAAATTATTAATATATTAATTTATAAATGTTGTACACTAATTTATTAATATAATTATTTATAATATAGTTTTTA
>NC_042495.1:56679857-56681193 GCF_005508785.2 Acyrthosiphon pisum
AATTCAAGCTGCGATTATAGCACCAGAGTAAAATACAGGAGAATAATCTCTTTCTTTTTTATTGAAACTAAACATATACACGAGCCCACCCCAGTAGTACATTGTACTATTGTAGTACATCTATATATAGTTTTGTATAATCAGCAAACTACCATTTGTTGTTTTGAAATCAACGAACGACTTGTCCAGTGAAATATGGTTTATGTAGGTTATCAATATATTAAAATCATTTTGTGTAATAATTAACCATGAAACATATTATGCGACTATTAAGAAATATGATAATTATTAATTAATTATTATTTTTAACTTTTCGTAATTAAATACTATATAGTACTTACCTATACCATATACTATATTATAAGATATAACAAATACCACTTAATAGTATAATTATTAAAAAAAAAAATTGCTTTTAACACAAAATGCTTTCGTATATATTTGTATAGTTTTAAATCCAAAAGGCCTTATTCTAGCCTTCATAAACAGAAAGTTTATACAATAAATTATAGTTCTCATGAAGTTTCATCTAAAAATATTAATGCATCGCCTTTAAGAGTTTTTCTGGGCTTAGTTATATAACTATCAACTCAAACACTGAAATACTTTTTTTTGTATTTAAAAAGAAAAGTTCTGATAGTTTGTATGGACATTACACTTACAAAAAAAAATCAAGAAAATCATATGTTATTATATAATTATTTATAAATCTTGTTGATTGATACTGATCAATGATTATAATATTATGATATAAATTGCATTGATAATGAATTATACATACGGATTATGGGATTTAAACCAATTTTAAATAATTACTTTTCTTTTGTTAGATTTGATGTAATAATTTTATTATTTCAACCTGTTAAGTAAAATGGACCCACGTGAGTGAACCTCTGCATAATATTGACTCCACCGATGGTGAGAAATAACATTATTGTATATTGCTGCTAGTCTTGCATACTTTATACATCCAATATTAGAAAACTATGTAGAAAGTGGAATGTTTTGTACTTGTATGTTTAGTTTTGGTCAGGACACAAATTTTCCTCTTAACAGAGTAGTTGGTTTTATTGAATATTCTGCTAGGAAATAAGTTTGATAGATATACAAAAGCCGATTTAACAATAATTTATACCTATGTTATTTTTCAGCCAAAGCGATTATAACTACTGAAGTTGGGGTTTCTTTCACTATTATAGTTTATATTATACGACATAATCCATTGGAAAATATAACGCGGATCTGGTAAAATAAACTTTTATCACGGTTTGTTTGCTCTATTCAAAATCAATAATACATTGTTATTCCACTTATGCATTGAGTTTCACAATATATA
>NC_042495.1:56681293-56685776 GCF_005508785.2 Acyrthosiphon pisum
ATTTTTTCTACTAATTATCACTTAGTCATATCTCACAGCTTTATCAACATACCATAAACAGGGGTGGCTAACCTTTTTTAGGTCAAGTGCCAAATATTTCCAATCAAGGTTTTGAAAATTTTACGCGTGCCCAAAGGAAATTATATTTGCTAAGGAAAAAAATAAAGTTAGGTACAATAGTCAATAATCATAATATTTAAGTCGTAAATATAGCAATAATCTATAGTAACATAATACATTTTACATAGGAATATTATAATTTTTAAACATAATTTGTTAATTGTTTCTTTGAATTTCTTATAACAAAAATGTTATAAATAGTGTAATTTTTATAATTTTTATGTTTCGCGTGTCATTAAAATTTGACCAACGTGCCACCTTTGGCACGCGTGCCATAGTTTCGACACCCCAGCCATAAGAATTGCACTAAGGCACTAACAAATTTTGTTTTACAACAATATTAAAAAAAAAAAAAAAAAATAATCTTCTGTAGGTACGAATAATTGCGCTATATACATAAGAATTAAGACGACAACATTGGAATATTTGATGCCATTTAAAATCATAAGGAATACGTAATACGTAATACTATGGCAAGTTTTTTTAAAACGCACGCACTGGTCAATTTTTGTTTAAAACAATCCGTAAATAAATAAATAAATAAATAAGTTACACCTTAGTTGTGTTCATATCTAAGCAACTTCAGGTTTTTTAATTTTTCTATAGAAATACGGATTTCTTAGTACTATAAAAATGTTGACACTAAAATAATAATTTAATAATTTAATAATTTAATAATTAACACTTTATATTTTGTACTTAAATCTTTATATGTGTCACTATACTGGTTGCACCGGAGATTTTAAATGCAGCCTACGGTTCGCCAAAATTACGTACCATTTTGGCCAAAATAAGCTAACAAATGAATAATGTAAAAAATGTAATAATAATAATAATTATAATTATTTAATTATTGAGTATTTAAAAATTAAACTTGTGATATAACTGTCGCGGTAGTAGGGTGGTCGCTTCTAATACTTATTATATAATGAAATGTTTAAAATATACAAAGAATATCATAACCATATAAAATCATTACATTTTTGATACAATTAATAAACTAATAAAAAAAGTACATAATTGTAATATTTTTAAAAACTATTGTTACACGAACAAACCATTTTTTCATATATTTTTATTCATTTTCAATGGGTAAAAAATACTTTTTTTAACAAAAATGTACTTAATCATTTAATATAGGTACCTAATCATTAACCATTACAGTGAAATAGATAGTAAGAAAGAAAGTTAAATTTAACTCCTACCTACCTACTCAAATTTTAAATGATACAATCAAAAGAATACAAACATTTAAAAATAATTTGTCTGACTGATGAATTCGTATGACATAAATTATGACTGTAAATATATTATTTCGAGTAGAACATAGGTAAGTATAAGTATAAGTACCTAATAACTAGCGGTACCTACTAAAAGATACAGTGATTATAGAAAAATTACAACAAAAAATAAAACATATACCTATGCCTGGGACGTTGCTATAATATAATACTTAAGTATGTGATTTTTATTAGACTTACCGAATTCGTTACCTAATTATCAATTTATTTTTTACATTATAATCGAGATTATAATGTTATTAAATATTTTTCGAGATATTTTTTTTCTTTTTTTTTAAAATTATAATTGTGTTTTAATATATTATTACGTATGTAGGATATATTAGGTAATATGTAGTATATTATGTAGGTATTATTATTGGCATTTTAAAATCGGACTCCACAAAAATGCAAAAATGTAAAATTCGCTGTTTCTCGAGTATAAGACCTAAGTACCTAACGCCAATGAGTTCTAATATTTACTACAGTCTTAGGATTTAGGTTTTGAAAGAAATTTAATCTCGTAAAAGTTTTAAACATAATGTAACGAGTAAAACAGAATTTAACTATAACCATACCTTAGCATAACTTCAACCAGCTGCAGCCACATGTTATTAGTATTGATTGATTTCACGCGTGAAACTTATCGCGCTAAGTTCAGTGTCGGCAGCTATTTTAAGTCGTGGAAAAAAAATTAATTTAAATAATAAGCGTTACTTTATTTTACTTCAATTTAATTTAAACACTATAATATAAAAACCAAATTTAAAAAACTTAAAAACTTATTCGATACAATTATTAAAACAATTCAGTGTCGAAATATATTGCAATATAAATAAACTAATTTTATTCGATTAAACATTTACAAATTGTTTATCGTCATCCAAAAATAAACAATATATTCACCAGCTGCTTCCTATTATAATAATAATATTTATAGCCAGCACAGTATTACGCATAAAATATAAAATATGTTTATTTAGATCAGTGGTTCCCAACCTTTTTACCACCACGGACCACCTCGACAATATTTTTTAGGTCACGGACCACATCAATTTTACAAAAACTAGGAAGACCTTTTTTTTTTTTTTTTTTTTTATTATTATTATGTAACATAAATTTATGCCAATGAGTTACTACCTTCTTCGTTGGAAGTCGAAAAAAAACATTTACAAATTTTGCATCACACCCCAAAGGAAAAATTAAATATTTTTAAATTTTGTAGGTATGGCTCGCGGACCACCTCACGACGTCTCGCGGACCACCGGTGGTCCACGGACCATATAGGTTGGGAACCAGTGATTTAGATAATAGCCAACACAGCATAATATCAATTTTATATACGACATAGAGCTTATACATATCATGATAATAATAATAATAGTTACAAACTTGATTTTTTATTATAATTTTTTACTAGGCTTAAAAAAATAATAAATGCAATGTACTAAAAATAATGATTAAAGTTACATCTAAACTTTTAATGCCTAAATTAATAAACTAATAATAAGAATATAAATAGTATACAATTTTTATATAATAATATGTAACTAAAATATCATATTATTATTATACCTGTTAAGTTGTTACAAATGTTAGTTGTTTAAATACAGATTTAACGACTATTTTTTTTTAAATTTAAATCCGACCTCATGCATTTTTTTCTTAGACGTTGACTCGTCTTAACACAATTTAGTAGGCGTATAATGTTTTTACAAACTGAAAATGATAACACAAATATAGTTATAACCGGTTAGTAAAAATTGGTACTTAGTAGGTACCAGCTATACAAGGTGTAACAGAAAGACTTGATGAAAAAAAAAACTATGCTAGGTACTTAAACGTATGACAAAAATTTTTAAAATTATATGATTAGTAAATAATTTAAGAACTATACTCAATATCAGCAAATTCTCAAAAAAAAATTATTTTAAAAAGTTATTACGTCTCAAATTAATTTAATAAAAAAAATTTTGATATTTTAAAAAATTCTAAAAAATAAACTGCTTGACTAGATATATAACATATTAGTATATTATAATAGTTCATACCGTTAGCTGAAATCATGCAAATGTCAACGATGTTATTACATGTAAATAATCCATAATTATAAGTGGGTTAAATAGTTTACGTATATTCGTTATATAACTGCAAAACAAACAAACGTCAAAAATTACAATTTGATTGTATAAATATATAGTTTAAAAGTAGATAGTGGCGTAACTACGGGGGTGATATGGGGTGCTTATGCACCCACGTGCTGTGTGTCGTTTTAATTTCAATAGCGTTTATTCTTTAAAGCGTCTAAACATAAAAAACTAACCAAATAACTCAATAAATAACCTTTCAATTTGGAAACCACTATAACAGAATAAATATTGAACACATTCGCTGCAATCGATAGCCAATTATATGTTTAACACTTTAAATTTTAATATCATAAAATATTATTATAAGATGTGTTAACATTTTTCTCTTGTAATTGGTAGGTATGATTGTGATATAAGGATTGGATTTTTATGGAAAAACATTTTCTTTACAATTCACCAAGAATTAATTTGATTCGAAATGTTGATGTCTTGTAGTGGGTAGATTCTATGATAAAATAACACATTTTTGCATATTTTCGCATACTTATGTAAAAATGACTATTAATTGCGTATTTCTATATAATTGAAAACATAAAAGTTGCATTTTTTATGGGTAGTTGATGAATTTTTTTTTTATTTTTATCTCTAATTCAAAAAATATTAATTTTTTAAAATTTAATTTCCAGTTCGATTAAAAATCGACGAGGCAAAGTGAGTGTGCTGCCGGTTCTGAAATACATATCTATGCTACGTGACAATCGAAGAAATTTCTAATTTGAAAATATACAGTCACATTTTGAATATTTATACTGGTACTCGATCCAAAATAATAAGTATTACACTTTCCATATTCTATTAATTTTTCATTTCATTTCAGTTTGTATTCATTTGTAAGCCGAAGTATACTGACAATTTCAATCGATTTTTTTATTAACATATACCCACTGAATAAATTTTGTAATTTCATTTAGATATTTAGTGCATAATAAATTG
>NC_042495.1:56686983-56688015 GCF_005508785.2 Acyrthosiphon pisum
ATCGATAAAGACGTCGAAAGTTGTCAAAATAGAATGATGTATGTCCATAATACACCCCTACTTTGACTGGACACTGGACACTGGTGAATAAAAGAAGAATAAAAGTTTAATTATAAATAATAAATAGTATTATTATAACAAATATAACTATTAAGCAATTTAATATTTGGAACAAACCATACAGTTTTTTTTTAATATTATTATTTGTTAAAGTGAACATTAAAAAAACAACAATTTAATTTTTATAAACATTATATTGATCAATAACTAGTAATTAGTTATTAGTAATAACCCATTGATATTTATTATAAATGCAATAGGAACTTAAAAAGTTAATTATGCTGGTAAATTGATTCATACAAGTAAAATAATATAAGCATAATTTAAAATGCAAAGTTTTAAACGAGTATAATAAAAATTAAATTGTTTGACTTGTTTTATGTTAATGTTTGATTTATGAATATACTATGTAATATATTGGACTTAAGTTTCATCTTAGATATCATGGCAAAAAACCTACACACAGCTATAACAGGTATTTAGTTTTTTTTTTATATATTTTGTGAAAATAGCAAGAGTCTTGCAAGAGTCTTGCGCAAGACCAAGACCAAGACCAAGACCGAGTCTGCAAGACCAAGACCAAGACCAATATTAAGGTGTATACCCAAGACCAAGACCAAGACTGAGTCTGCAAGACCAAGACCAAGACCAAGATTTTGAAAGTCTTGGTCTTGGTATTGTTTTGCTCATCACTAAAATAGCTTGGAAATTGAATACAACATTACTCTTAAGCCGTTCTTACAACAACCTAAAAATCTTAAAAATACAGTAGGTTTAATATAAATATGCTCTATTTTTTATACACATTTCAAGTTCAAATTTTTACGAAATTGGATACCTATTTAAATGAAAAATATTTATACTAAAATGTTAGTTATTTTGTTGAAATTCAAATAATATTATTAACATATTTAAACTTTTTTGTCATTACTCATTACTCATAGCCATTACATATAATATTATTTAGTATTT
>NC_042495.1:56688065-56690656 GCF_005508785.2 Acyrthosiphon pisum
TTATATGGAAATACTGTATAAACTATAAAGTATAACACTATATAGCAGTGGCATGGCGAAGTGAAGTATTTTATAGGGCAATTATTTTTGAATGACCTACCTGGTAAGGTACCACCCCCTGACTACTTAATATAATACTTATTGTTTAAGTTATTATTCTTATTAAATATCATCTTCAGATGAAGTTAATCTTGTGGGTACTACAAGTTCTCACTAAATCCAGTACTCACCCAACCGGCACCCTTTTAAAACTATCGGGAAACTGTCCTTCAAAATCACGGTCAACACGCCACTACTATATACCTAGTCTATAATTTAGTCTTAGGTTGGAAAAAAATTGAGTACACTAACACAAATTAACTTTTTTTTAACTTAATAAAAAGTTAACAAAAAGTATGTATTAACTTTTAACTTAACTGAGTTAACCTATAGTTAAATAAACTTTTAACTTTAAACTTTTTGTTATTGGTGCATATTAACTTAACTTAACTGAGTTTAAAAAAATTATTAACTTGCCCAGCCTTGCAGTTGATTCCACCTACGGTAGATTAATATAATCAATTTATACAAAATCTTATCATAACCTAACCGTACTAAAATCCAATGAATAAAAAAAAACCAAATTTAACCCTTTGTAAATTAACCTATCTTCTTCCCAGAGGTATTTTATAATAATAATCAAGTATACGCAGATGATTTGATAAATAAACATATTATGGTGTAAATTTCAAGTATCAACAGTTACCTATTCGTTTTTGAATTACAGCAAGATAAATAAATCGCTACATGAGAAATCGATATGAATATCTGATCTTGTAAAAATTTGAAATTCAAGCGTTTTTAAATTAAAAATTACTGTTTTTCCTTAATTTTTGTTTTGTTTTTTCCTGCGCTTTTGAAAAATATTGATATTTTAAATTTTGACCCTTTAAATGCACCAACTGGCAACTATCGAACATCATATTGTTGAAGAAAATTGAAGTAGTGTTACTGTCCCAAACGGGTTTAACATACACAAAAAATAAAATAAATATAAACAAAAAAATTTCTAGGAAATCTGATAATTTATAAATACAATTTCAGGTTGATAAATAATTGATTTAGTTATAGCTAAGTAGTATAGAAGTATAGCCGTATAGGACATGGGCATATTTTTAAAAAATAAACAATTGTGAGCATATTTTGGGGGTTATATAATGCAAATTGTAAGAGTCAAATTTTTTAATTTTTTTTTACATAATTATTTGGTCATTTTTTAGAATATAAAAAATAGTTTTTTTTAATTTTTTTATATGATTATAAATCCAAATATGTTCAAGTAATTTTAAGTGGATGAACATAATATATAGTATATACATAGTTTATAACTATTAATTTTTATAAATATAATTATAATTATTATTATTATACAATATAAAATTGGTATCTAGGTAGCTTACCATTAAATAGTTTCATAAAACTAGATCCAATTTCCTTGGTCTTTTAGAAATATTATTATCTATTAGTTATTACTTATTACATCTTATTAACTTTGATGTCCCTATATATTATGAACAGCCAAACAGGTAGTTATTTGTGGGCGTTTGAAAGCGATAACAACCAGGCACCAGTTTAATATGCCGTATTTTGGGAATGGGAAGTACGAGAATACGGTCAGAGTTATCAATGACCATCATAATTATTATATAATTTAATATAATCTGCCACAAACATATTAAAATATCTAATTAATATTTCAGATATATAAGTATATTAAAATTTAAACTGTATTTTCTTTATTTAGTAATAAATTTCATTGTTTTTTTTTTGTTCTGACAATATTAAATATATAAGTTCGAATTTTCATTACCTATACCTTCACTTTGTTCAAAATGTCCAGTAAAAAAAAAAACTAAAAGAGTTGAATTTGTCGAAAAAATGAAAAGAAAATATCATTAATATTATCAGAATCTCCTATAACACATTTTCCACTTAGGGATGAACCACGTCTTATAAAATATATATTATAAATATATCTTATATTAGGAGAATATAACTATTTATAGGGATTAAACATTTTTTTTTAGTTTCTTTTCTGTTGATAAAATGTATGCTCCGTCAAATAGCTTAGTGATGAGCAAAATTGGTCTTGGTCTTGCGGTCTCGCAAGACTCTTGCTGCAAGACCAAGACCAAGACCAAGACCAAGATGGTACTGGTCTAGCAAGACCAAGACCAAGATTAGGCTTGCAAGAACAAGACCAAACCAATACCGAAGCTGCAAGACCAAGACCAAAACAAGATAATCACTACAAGACTCTTGCAGTCTTGCAAATTTTTTTTTTCCCCGAAAACACATTCTAGATTCCATTAACTAATAATTTATAACAAAAATAGGTTATAAGAATTTATTTGTATTGTAATGACATTTTATCAGTATTCGACGAAAAGGCGATTATTGAAAAAAAGATTAAAAATATAATGAGGATTAATATTACAAAATAACATGGGTAGTTTTCATACTAATTAACAATTACTGGACAATTATTTTATTTTCCCAAAATCGATAAAGACGTCGAAAGTTGTCAAAATAGAATGATGTATGTCCATAAT
>NC_042495.1:56691501-56698464 GCF_005508785.2 Acyrthosiphon pisum
AATAGCAAGAGTCTTGCAAGAGTCTTGCGCAAGACCAAGACCAAGACCAAGACCGAGTCTGCAAGACCAAGACCAAGACCAATATTAAGGTGTATACCCAAGACCAAGACCAAGACTGAGTCTGCAAGACCAAGACCAAGACCAAGATTTTGAAAGTCTTGGTCTTGGTATTGTTTTGCTCATCACTAAAATAGCTTGGAAATTGAATACAACATTACTCTTAAGCCGTTCTTACAACAACCTAAAAATCTTAAAAATACAGTAGGTTTAATATAAATATGCTCTATTTTTTATACACATTTCAAGTTCAAATTTTTACGAAATTGGATACCTATTTAAATGAAAAATATTTATACTAAAATGTTAGTTATTTTGTTGAAATTCAAATAATATTATTAACATATTTAAACTTTTTGTCATTACTCATTACTCATTAGCCATTACATATAATATTATTTAGTATTTACTATACACAATGAAAATTATTACACAATTTTCAAAATATTTTGATTGATTTTAAGCCATTTAAACTACGAACCTACTCACACCGTTGTTTAGTTAGGTACGTCGATATATTGACAGTGGCGCTGAACCTTTTTTAAATCACTGGGGTAAACTGTTTTTTTGGGTACATACCCTGTAACCACCCAACTTAAAAGATGAAGAATTTTTTTTTAAATTAATAATAAATTAAATACAGGGGCGATTGGTGATACTTAGATTTATTTTTAGGAGGGTTTGGATTGAATTTTTCCGATTACCAAGAACACTTATATCTAAGATTTTAAAATTTAATGCAAGATTCCTCGCAAAGGTTTGTCCAATTTTAACAAAAAAAATTGTCTACCAGTCAAATTAGATTTTTATGAGCGTTTGAGTCTTACAACATTAAACTAAATTTCTTATGGAACGGTTTTCTTATTTATTTGTAATTAAAAAATGAATGACCACATATACTTGAAATTTACACCAAATGTTTATTTTATAATTTTCTATACTTGATAATATTTTGACAAGGTTTGAACTGTTTACAGTCAATTTAAATTTTAAATTTATTGTTTTAGTGTTTTTTCTAAAATTGTCAATTACATTTTATTCGATGGGTCAAATAAAGCTTGACAATTTATTGTAAGGGTCCTAACACATAGTTGAACATTCTAAACACATTGTCTAAATATTAAAAATACTTAGGCATGGATTTTTTAAGCATTTATAATCTAATCGACAATTTGCAAAATTATTTTGCTGTTAAAAATGTATATACTGAGATTTGCCGATTGAATTTAGTTAATTAGTATAAAGTAATTAAATAGCAAGTATACTGTATGTCTATTCTTTATAATTCTATATACCTACTATTTAGTATTTTCACAAAATTATATAATACCTACTTATAGTCTATAATATTTCAAGCAGTCATTCATCCAACTGGCTAAACACCCACCCACCCACCACCTAAAAAAGTTCTAACGTATTTACCCCATTAGTCATGCGTGTTCGGTGCCCCTGCAGGGTATTGACTTATGAGTTACCTTAAAATTACTTTATTGTAATAACAGATATTGAGATATACCTAATTATTCTGTAAAATAATATTATTAATTATTATATTATAATATAATATGTGATTTATTTATGGGAAAAATTAATTCAACCAACTACGTATTACTAATAAAAAAAATATTTACATAAAGCAATATAATATCATAAAATGTCTTTAGAAATATATAGGCTAATCGACTGCCTCGGTTCAGAATCATTTTTCGCATGCAATAGGCATTGATTTATTGATACGATTTATTGGAATCGCGGAAAAAAAGCCCAGAAATATAAATATAAATGTGAACACATGTATACTCTACTCTTAATGACCTAATTAGTAATTACCATATACCAAATTATCAAGGCTAGTTGGTTTAACTGGATTTAATGCAGAACGTTGATTTCTTAATGTTCTTTTAACGTGGTCTTCCACTGGCATCTTCGCTCTAGCTAGTGTTACCGTCCAACTTTCTGCCGCATAAATATCAAGTGGCTTAGATAAACCAGTTATCGATCGTTCCTTCATCGCACACAAAGTTTTTTCTATGTTTACACTGTCATCATCTTTTAAATGGCTATGTTCTGTTTTTACTTCTGAGTTCTCTATTTTGAGATCGGTGTATAATTCTCCAGTACATTTCATTGAACACCTCTTAGAACACATCCAGGTTATTTTTGATTAGCCAATATACTTTACAACATATACATTTTAACCTTTGTAACAACCTTTGTCACCACCTTTATTTGATTTTATAATCTCCATAGTCACAAAAATTGGTAAAACAAAAGTATAAAATATAAAACCAGGGATCGAAACCGGTTTAACCGGTTTTCTGAAAAACCGGTTAAAACCGCGTTTTTTCATATTTCAACACCGGAACCGGAACCGAAACCAAAAGCATTAAAACACCGGTTAATAAACCGTAACTGAAACCTAAAATCTTAAAAAACCGTTTAGAAAACCTAAACCGAAACCATACAATATTGGAAAACCGTTTTTGAAACCGATTGAAATTTAAAACTAATATCGGTTTCTTCGAATTTTATAAAGTGAATTACCTACCTATATTATTTATAATTCTAGTTAAAATGAGTATTTTTATGCGAAGAAAATTTTTTGTTTGAATACCGATGCTATAACTGTTTACTACGAAATATTAATAGGTAATACGAATATTATTCTATTTATATTTTATAATATCATTACTATACTCACTGATTCAAAATTAAAATACAATTGTTATTTTATTCTCCCCTATATATGCGGCTATGCACGTCTTTATTGTTGGTATTTGATGTATTTGTGTATATTATTATCTATTAATGTTATTGCAATTGTTTCGTATTCGACTGATCCGCTTCCGTCCCACAGTGATCAATTGCTTCTGTAATTATTATCATTCTCCTCAGAATCCCCTGAATTAAAAATGTGTGTACCAAATCTTCTAACGTATATTTGAATCTTAACAGACCTTTTTAAATAACAATATTTTCTATAGTCTGATACTCTTTTTTTAGTAGGTATCCATTTAAATTAATATTTTGTTGAAATATCATAAGCATTAATCACATAACAAGATATTTATTATTAATACTGTAATATAGTTTTATGTTATTGTAAATTACAGTTAAATATTAATATATTCGAATAATGATCTCAGCCATAATAATATGTTTTATGCAAAAGTAGGTATAACATATTAAAGTTAACAACACAAAATTAGTTAAATTTGCTATATATTGTATGTACCTAACTACCTATACTAATTTTACAAATCGGATATATTTTAGGGATTTAGGCTCAGCCCTTAATAGTAAATAGATAGTAAAAAATGACTAAAAATCGAGTCTGCAGTTATATAAGGTAAATGATAAAAAAAAAATTTCAAAAACCGTTCCAATAACCAAAACCATAAATTTTCAAAAACAGTTCTCGATACCGATAAATTTGAAAAACCTTTTTTGAAATAAAAACCAAATTCAAAAAATTTGAAAAACCTATCTTAGAACCTAAACCAAAACCATAAAATGTAGAAAACCGTTCTCAATAACCGAAACCGTAACCTCTAAAATTTGGAATGGTTTCGATCCCTGTATAAAATAAATTTATAACTGGATAAAACTGTACTAGTAGGATGTGTAGATAGTATATCAACAACCAAGTAATAGCTAGAGTACTATATGGAGTGTCAATATTACCCAGCTATTGATAAATTTTAACATTTTGACTGATTATATACTGTTTTTATATTATTTATGATTATTATCTGTTATAGTAGTATGTACTACCTATGTATGAATATATACCTAAGGGCTAAGACTTATGTTTTTTACTTATAACTTATAACACAATATATCATATTGTGTTCATATTTATATTTTTGTTAGATTTACAATCTATATTTTATACAATTAACAATTAATTATTATTTTCATTATAATATATAATATGCCTATTATTATATTTTGTTAAGTATTTTGTACTTAATGTATATCTTAATTCGTGGTACGTGTGTTCACATTTATATTTATATTTTTGGGCTTTTTTTCCGCCTACCGATTTATTGAATTCAATTTTAACATAATATTCATTACCGTGACCTGATAAATTGAGAGGAACATTCGACGTCTCTAGTTTTCTAACCAATATATTATGTAGTACTACTACTGTACTAGAGATACTATATACTTAGTTTTTATTTTGTTATTTGGAAAAACTACTTCAAGATTCAGAAGTTATCTAAAATATAGTATATTAGCATCGGAGCAATATAATATGCAATACAATAATAGGTTTAGATATAATAATAAATAAATAATATAAGTGTTAACAAAATATTTTTTTGGTAATAATAAATTAATGTATAAAATAAATAATAATATAGTTCTATGTAATTTAGATATTATTTTCCAAGAATGTTTAATGCGACATATAGTCATGACTCACGATTATATGATGATGAGTCAGATAGGTGTACTGTCGATTGCAGGTTATACCGAGGATCACGTCATGAACTCATAACTTAGAGAAAAGAATAGAACGTGTGATTAAGGAGTAGGTATATCATATAGTTTGCACCTTATAAATTTTCATACAATATTCTACCTACAAATTATGTAAAATAAATAAATTATAATATGATCCAAACATAATAATAATCTTTTAAACATTTTACCTGATAAAATAATTATTCTATCAAAAATACAAACATTTTTTTTATTCATATAGATCGGTAATAGTAATATAGTAAAATAGTATTATTTTTTTAAAGTTATTATATCATACGTAGGTTATATAAACATTAGGGTATATCGTATATCTAAAAAATTATTATGTTGTACTAAGTGTACATGTACCTATATGGTAAATGGTAATGTATATAGATACCATTTGTAACACCGTAGTGTACGATTTAATTTAAAAATATGAAAATTATTTTTATAATCAAATTTATTTGTATTAATTTTATTTTTTTCTGGTTTTTAATTTGTATGTATGTCGTTAGATGTAAAAGGCTTTGGCAGTGAGATTATAGTGCGAGTGTTTATAATGGCTTTTCCAGCCCTGTGTATCTGTATGTAGAATTGTAGTATAATATTATGTATTATAATTTTTTAAATTATTTCATAATTTAACTTAACATGCAGCCAATTATAATTGTTATCATGTATTTATGTGTAGTTTATTTTGTGCATAATTAAAATATGGTAAAGAAGAAAATGAAATTTAACTACCTACCAATAATGCTCATGTTGGATACGTGTGTTCACCTTCACAGCATTGTTTAATAGTATATTATTACCTATATAAGTATTAAATTAATACCTATATAGTATATAGGTAATAATATAAATATATAATATAATATTATAAATGTATTATTACGGGCTACGGCGTCTATAATAGACAAATTCATTAAATTGTGTTTTTGTCGTTGATACTTTATTATACCTATATAGTTGTTATTGTGTGATGGCGGCAATATGCATATTATTGTATTTTTTACAGGTATAGTATGACTGCGTAGTGCGTGAGGTATCTTTGCATACCTATTTGAATAGAATTTATGGAAAATAACGAACGACAGGTGAATACGAATACCATACAGGCATACAGCAGTGTATATTATATTAGGTTTAGGTGTATATAATATATATGCGCGTCATGCACTATTCTGGAGCTTGTATACCTAGGTAATGTAAAAACCATTCACGTTCGAGGTAACGCATTTAAAATTGAGCATGTAAAAAATAGCATATTTAGACATATAGTAAGTTACTCATTTTATAGATTATTTAACAAATACTTACTAATATATCATTGGTAATTTTTTCTTTTCACAAGAAATCCTAAAATGTCGAATGTCTGTTGTATAGGTAGGTATAATACTGTGTATATGTAGAATACAATAGTGTATTGTGTATATAATATAATATTTGTTCGGACGTACAGTTAATACTATTATATACATAAAATAAATTATAATTATATAATATACCTATATGTAATTAGCACTTTAGCAGTTTATACAAACATTTAAAAAAAAATGCATTGTTCTTTATCTGATCATCTAACAACACCTTTGTATTGCCATATACATAATATATACATATATATACAGAGTGATTCACCCCTTTATTTAATGAAGCATTTGCTTTATTTCTGATTTTTGCGGGCATGCTAAGTATAAAAAATATAAAATTGTCATACTTTCAAATACTTGGATTTTATGTATACCATTTAAGGATAGTAGTATCGTATATAGTATAGAACTCCCGGGTATGTGGGTTGCGGCTACAACCACGTACAATGTACCCAATATATTAGCCCTGGAAGCTATGGTTGAGAGACGTAGAGGTTTACGGTCGATGAGACACCCCACAAGGCATGACGAATCACGGCTTGCATAGTTGCATAGCGAGTGTGCTCGCCGGGTGGTGACTCCCGCACGTCGTCAACGGATCACGAGCATCAGGCGCCAGGTTTTCCAGCGAGGCGCCCGTGCTGTTGGCTAAGCGAGACTCACATCCATTGCCACACCGGTCGGGCCGAAAGCTATCCTCATTGCTTCCCGTTTTTGGTTACGGACAAACTCCTGTGCTTATATAGCTCAATGCTCAACTGGTAAGATGAATGGGCCACGTGTTATAGCCAGCGCATGGACCACGGTATCTCCTTAGCGCCCATTCATCTTAACAGTTGAGCAGTGAGCTATATAAGCGGCTATAACACGATTCGATACCGTGATTTTCTGTTTTCGTCTAACACACGCATGACATAGTATTTTAGACGTGTTTTTTGCCAAAGATACTAATTGATCTAATGAAGCGATACGAATTCTGAAAACAGATTTGAATTTGCCATCAAGTCTACTTGAAATCGACTTTCCCACATTTTTGATTTTTTTGATTTAGCTTCTC
>NC_042495.1:56699019-56704207 GCF_005508785.2 Acyrthosiphon pisum
GAAAATCACGGTATCGAATCGGGAATCCCTTTAATAGTCACTGATATAAATACACGACTCCGAAAATTTAATATATATATACACGATTCCGCATAATTTTAAATGCAACGTTGCCATACAGATATACAATTAATTACACTTGTTATATAAATTGTAATTTCTTTTTAGCAATCAATATAGTCAAAAAAAGTTATAAAAATTATCAGCTATTAATTATACAATTTAAAATATTTGTTATTACTTATTATAAAACATATAAAAATATTATAGTTGTCAATTATATGGGATGTATAATATAGTAGATACATTAAAGCTATCAATATAGTCAAAAAAGTTATAAAAATAAAAGTTATAATAATATATAAAATATATGATGTATTTAAATAAAAATTTTAATATGCAAGTTAAAAATAATAATGAGTATAATAATTTTAAAAATATATGTGATATGAATTATAATGATTTACCTTGATAAGTATGTCCAGTTAGTGATAAATAATATAATAAATGATCTTGGGATTTACAAGATTTATACTTATCATATGCCCTAATAATAGTTTCAATGCGTTCTGTTTCTCTAAGAGTCATTTTCTTTTTTTCATTATTAGAAATAATTGTATATTATATTTTTATATATAATACTTGTAGGCTGTAGCTATATGTTTACGCTGTCATAAGTGTAGTCTAAACTTCTTATACATATTATATTTATATAAGAAATGTATTATAATCTAATCTTATAAACGACGATGACATGAACATTATCTTATCGCATAATAATATAGCTGAAACAAACTCATATACGTTTAATTCGTTATGTTGCGGAAACTTTGGCAAAAAAACTTATTCTAACAACGGAAATATCGGAATTTTTATACGTTTTATCGAAATTTTCGTTATATCGTTATTTCATTATACGAGTACACTAGAGCGATTTTGACGCGCTGTGAAAACACGCGTGTATCGCCCGAGTACCACGCTTCATTTTAACGCGCGTACCGGGTGCCACCGTCGTATGTGTACCGCGCGCCAAAATCACTCAAGTGTGGCTCGGCCCTTACAATAATATAGATTTTGTTTTCGGATGGCAACGTTGCATTTAAAATTATGTGGAATCGTGTATATATATATTAAATTTGCGGAGTCGTGTATGTATATCAGTGGCTATTAAAATCTACACGATTCCGCAAAATTTGAGGAATCGTTCTCCACCGCACGCGCTTTTACAGCTTTTATTCAGTAGCTTGCCCCTAGATAAGCATTCGGACTTTTAACCACATAGTAACTCCAGTAACAAGAGGTTACACTAAGAACGAGATGACTCCATTTTTCAAAACTTTTCAAGAAACAAAAAACCAGACAACCCCTGCAGTTACATTATATTTCCTATACGGGTGGTGGTGGTCGGATTTGTCTCATTCTTGCGGAGGTATACTTGTCTAAATATTCTTAATTGAAAATGGAGGTGTCCGTGCTAATTTCATTTTTCAAAACTTTTCTAGAAACAAAAAAATTCTGGAGCTATCTGGTTTTTCAACAGAAAAAAAATCAGACAGCTCCTAATACGTTATATTTCCTATACTGGTTGTTGGATTTGTCTCATTCTTGTACAGATGAACTCGTAATTTTTTACTTTATAAAATTCAATTAAAACCTGATTTTGACAAAAAATGGAGCTGTCCGATTCTTGCACAGTCCCCTTCAGTTACCACCACTCCGAAACCTATCAGGCGTCGACCACCCACTAACCGAGGTCGATGCTCAACGGATATGTGAATTTCTCAACGCCATGGGGCTTCCCTAGCCCCCCACATCCTGAAGTACCATTCTCGCTCCGAATATCTGCTATATAAGCACATCAATAGTGAGATGCTTGGCTCAAGCGTCATCGGCGTTCCTCTTCAGCTGTGAGCCTTCCAAGATCCACAGTGGCCGCGATATTTGAGTGAGAGGCTCTCGGTAGCCTGGTGGTAATGCTGTGGCTCCCAGAGGTAGGTATCTCTGAAGAGGTTAACACACGATGAGTGCCATCTCTAGGCAAGCCCGGATTGAGGGGGGGTCCAGAGGGGGCCATGGCCCCCGGGCCTCAATAGTTCAAATTTATAAAAGGGCTTCAGACTTGTTCATTACTTTTTTCGTTATAGGCTATAAAACTGCATAAATCACCTTAAAAAAATTGATGATTATTTAGCGAAGAAGAAGGCTTATACATTATAATTTATAAATAAATGATACATTATTTATTGCCAAGTACCTAATATCTATATATATTTATTATAACAATTAACAGGTACCTAACATTAAATAATATATACATTATAAACATACGTAACAAGCTATTATTATTTTTTTTTCGTACAGCGGCCTCTTTTAAAACTTTGGCCCCTGGGCCTCGAAATGTCTTAATCCGGGCTTGTCTCTAGGTCGCGGTTGGAACCTAGCAACACCCTAATCCCAGAGAGTTTTGGTTATGTATTATGTATCTCAGGGGCGCCATTTCAGTTTTTTTTTAAGGTGTGCAAACAATTAAAGAGGCCAATTTTTTCCCACCTCCAGGCCAATCGTTAAAAAAACGTTTCTATAGTGTTTTCAGTTTTTCATTACAGATTTATCACAGTATCAAAAACATACTTAATAAAAACATATTTTTATAGTTAACACATTACATTTTACATTTTTACCGTTCATACATTCTGTGTATATACTGTATAGTGTATAGTAAAAATATTTTTAGATAGAATAGATGCATATTATTATTATTATGTCTTTTGTCTATCAGTAACCAGGGGCGGACTGGCCCAGGGTGCTATACACCAAGTAGCACCCCGGGCCCCCGATTACCACAGTCGGTATACGGTATAATACTGGTATAATACGGTATTATATAAAATAAAAATAAAATAACATATTTCAACATCTCTACAAATAAACAACATGTTATTCTTATTTTTTTTTTTATATTTACTTATAAAACTAAGGGCTCTTTCCTAATTTAGGTAGGTTCGAAAAGAAATTACGGGCCCCTAATTAATTTTGCACCCGGGCCAAAAATAGCTAGTCCGCCCCTGTCAGTAGCCACTTACCATTTACACATATTTGTGTGTGCCAGTGAATAAAGTGATCAGTGGCGTGCGCAGGAATTTGGTATGGGGGGGGGGGGATGTCCTAAATAAAAATGTATATTTTTTATATTTATTCTTTATTATTATACAAAAAAATTCAATCTAGGCGAAAATTCATTCTTCTGGCTTTTAAACTAAATTGTGCTAAACTAACATAATGAATTTAATAACAATATAAAATTTCTTACAATTAAGAGAACCAAATGAAAATTCGTTCGAGAGAAGTAGTGTCAATATTAGATAATATAAGTTATTAATCACGGTATTAACTATTAAGTAATGAATAATGATAACAGTAGTCATATATTGTATATAAATAATATAATATAAGCATTATAAACCGTTTTGTAATTTGACCACAGACGATTTGATATGACAGTGTCTTATCAATTATCAGTTATCAATTATTTTATCACAACAAATATTTCCGATGAGAAATTTTAAATAGGAACTTCCAAACTACACATTATTTTGATGAAATCTCTAATTCAAAATCCAGAATGTTTGAAGACTAAAAAAAAAAAGCCCATGGGGGGATATATCCCCCATCATCCCCCCCTGCGCACGCCACTGCAACTATTAAATAATTAACACTACGTATTTTTATTACCACTAAAGTATAGCAACTCCTCAAAAAGATGATCCAGAAAATATGACATATTAACATTGGTTATATCACATATGTAATTATAATAATTTAAGCCATTGATGTATCATATACGTAAAATACTTTGTATAAAACTATAATTATTGTAATTTAAATTTTAGAAACTTCAATGACCTGGCAGTTGAGGCGTATAAATAAATAGATAATAAAAAAAAAACTTATGCATACCTATTATTATATTCTTTTAGGAAATAAAACGAATGGCTACAAACCTAATATTAGGTTATTAATTTATATATATGCGTTGTTTTCGTTGTCCAGGAAAAATTCCATGGGTATGTAATAACATGTTTACACGTTGTTTCAATTTCGAATTTTAATCTTCAGTATTGTTTTAATTTCGTACAAATTATTTTCTAGTACAAAAAAAAATTATTTTAGTAACAATTTATAACAACTCAATTTGTGTATACATTTTTTTATAAAACGCAATTTTAAAATAATTTGAACGAGAAACCCCGGTACTATTGATGTACACCGACGACTAGCACAACTACGGATATCATGAATGTGCTATCATCTATGGTAATTTTTCACAATTTATTCACATAGTATCATCGTTAAAACCAATAAATTAGATTTTCATATAGAAACGATGAATGTATTGGTTTTACAATGATTTGTGGTTTTTTTTAATCTATTTTTTAGTTTTTATAACAAAAAAATTAAAAATTAAAAATTGTAGACATGTATATTTCGAAAAAAAAAACTATTTACAATTTTAAAATTATTTTGGATCTTTTTTGACTTAGGTATATTCATAAATATTTGAAATTGTTTACTTATTTTAGTAACATTTTATTCGTAATCAAAAAACATGAAAATTCAATAAAAGATACTAATAATTTTACAAGGTCTTTAATCTATTCATATTATAACAGATAAACAAAATCGAAAATAATACTGGTACCTCACTATTTTTTCAAGCTTTTTAATTTTAAATGTTTACGTACTTATACCTAGTTAAAATAGATATTGAAAGAAAAAAATAACGATTTTAGAAAGTCAAATAGGTAATAGGTACCTATTACGAAAAATATTGTTCGTTGGGACTTTTATAGCTTTTTGTCATTGTCAACGTATATTATAATATTATTTGTTCTTCAAAAAGTCTGACAGTGTAATTGTTTACGAATAAAATTCTACTCCTAGTGTGTAGTCGTAATTTCGCATAATTTTTATTGTAACATCAAGGTAGTATATTTTTCTTCATACACCTCCCCTCCACTCTCGTAAATGGATCTCTGTTGTGCCACTTTGCCCTTTATATTTTAGTTGTATTGGCAACTATTGTATCTTGTATTCAAGATAAAAAGCATTTTTTTTTTTAATTATTTATAATACAAATATTTGAAATAAAATATAAAATCAGAGATCAATGCGGGCTAACTCAGCAGTG
>NC_042495.1:56704257-56716587 GCF_005508785.2 Acyrthosiphon pisum
ACACCCTGTCCCCCCCCCCCAAATGGCGTCCCTGATGTATCTATTCAAATCAAAATTTGAACAAGTTGTTTCTGATATAATAAAATGTTTATTCTAATGGTAAAAGTCCTTATTGGTCTTACATCAAATAAATATAACATTTTTTATTCAGTATTAGTTTTTTTGTAGCTTGCAAGTGTCTAGCGTGGTAGTGTGGCTTATTCTAAATACGTAATAACTAATAAGTACTAATATGTAATAACTGTAGTCTGTATGATAGTATCGAATTATACTATTATAAATTATAATTTATAATAATATGACGGGATTTTGACTATTATGAATTATGGTTTATCACAATCACAAACCACAGATGGCAAATAATTAACAAGTGTGTAAAGTTGTGCGTATTACGTTTATTATACATTTATATGACCTTTTTCAAAAATGACCTCCCCTAGTGGGACCCCGATTGACCACCAGAGACGATGACGAAAACTGCACGTCCGGCATGACATTCGAAGCCGCCGTCTTTGTTATTATTTATATTACAATAATTATCGCATTACCACCTACGGACAGCAGACGACAGACGGTAGACGGTAGTCCCGGGCCCGGTTAGGTAGTCATTATCGTAGACCGTAGTCATAAATCGTGATGTAGCCGGGTGATTTGGATATTATTATTAGGGCTGGGAATTTAATGCCACGAAAATCCCAAGAAAACAAGCTAAAAATTATGTTAGTGTATACCAAAATAATTAAAAATATTGATCATGAAAAAAATCTTGAAATAAAACGTAAAAATTACAAATTTTAGTGTTATGTTCTGAAACTTTAAAATTATCTAAATAATTAAAAAATGTAAATTAAAATTATTTCTATATATAAAAAAGCAAAGTACATAATATTAAGTCCCGACTTATAATAAAGCCTAAAGGTATTAGGTAGTTATTATTATTAATTATGTAACGAGGGCGACGGCCGAAGAGAATACAAAGACTGCGCTCTACCGACGAACCGCACTACCCGGACACCGGTAACCCCACTACGACCATAGTTCGTTCGTCGGCAGCAGCAGCTGTGGCGGGCGGCGGCGACGGACGCGACCCTGGCTCGCGTGCGCCAGTCGCCAGTGTGTGCGTGCGTATCGATGCGGCCCGTGTACCGCACCACGATTAGTTCTCCCCACCGGGAACGATAATAACAACTACGGCGGCGGCGGAGGTCGTGGTAGCACGTTTACGCGACCGACCGGTAAACACGGACGTGGTACCCACAGCGGTGTGTTGTCGGGACGACCGCGGTTCTGTTCGTTATCATTTTTTTCTCAACGCCATGCCGTCTCGCGTCAAACGTTCTCGGTAGTCTGTGCGCATAGCGAGAAGGACCGTCCGACGCGTGCGGCGCCCCGCGTTCATGATCTCGCACACACGCACAAACACATACGATTATAGTGATAAATAACAATAATAATAATGATAAAAATATATTAGTAATAATATTTATGTAAATAATAATATTGTGTGTGTCGTCGTCGTTGTGTAGTGGATCTGGTTTTCTGTAACGTTTAGCTATAAGACACAGACACACAGTGCGCCGTGTTGTTAGCCTTTAAATTTCATTTTTGCGTCTTATTCTCGTACGGCTGTGAATAATATTATGGTTTAACACTTGCTTACATATTATAATAGAAGTTTTTTTTATCGCTATCCGGTGTTATCTGTGAGTGCGCCGATTGTTTACCACCCGATAGCGTCGGCCAGTCGGCCACTACCTCCCCTTATCAATTTAACCGTGTGATACGCGAAAAAGTGGGCCGCTACCGGTGCGACCACTGCACTACTACAATGGCGGAATTTAACGTGGATGTTACGCGGTTACCCGACGACGTTCGCGAAAAGCTCGCGGAACTGGAACTCGAGCTGTCCGAAGGCAAGTACTCTAAGTTTTTGTCGCTTGTGTCGTCGCCTCTTGCGGTCTTCTCGACCTGGGGTAGCATTGCTGGGGTAGTCGCCACCCCCGCACCAGGTCTTCGCCAACCCCTCTACTGACCGGAGTGATTCATACCAGTCACTGGCTCGGTTTTCTGTGAAGAGATTTTTTTATTTCCCCCATAATGAATGTCTCTTTTGAGGTTATATTGGTGTCATACACTACTGTTTGCTGTGACCCCCGGAGGGCTCTCTTGGGCACCTAAGTGGGGTACTAACCTTACCTACCTATCACTATGGCTGCAGATCGGGCTAAGTGCCGTCCAGATGGATATTGATTGTGTGACAATTTTTATCTATGAAAGAAACATTTTGGACTAGGTACTATTCATCTTTGATGAATGGTTTAGTATATTATTTATTACGGTGGCTATATAAATTGTAGTTTTGTTATTGTCTCTTTTATCTTTATTGATAAACAATATCTTTCAAATAGTAGTAGGTACTTGAATGCATTTAAATATCTATAGGTAGTTTTTTTTATTTAACTAGGTACTTTATAAAGTTCAGAAACTTTTTGAAATGTTATCAACCGAATTCCTACCTGTTTTTATCAAGTAAGCAGATCAACCGCTAGCATATTATTATTATCTTTTAAACATTTAATTAAATTTGTTGTTGATCTAATAAACTTAAATCATAAATATTAAAGGTAGTTGGTTAATTTGGCATACCTACAACAATTATATTTTAAATGCCTAAAATTTTATCCAGTAAGGTTTTATTTCTTTTATTTGATATAAAATTGATAATTATCAATGCCAACTTTAACATAGATACGGTGATACAACATAATATGGTGACCTTAAAACGGTTTTATACCTACCTACTTTTTTCCAAGCTCAAGCTTTGCTTTTTGGAAAGGATTTTATCATATTATGCAAAATAAATTTATATATGTATTATTTTGTTTGTTATATGATGGTGATGGAACTATCTATATTACTGATAGTTTTAGCTATTTTATTTACCAGTAAAAATAGAATTATCCGTAGATCTTTTTTTTATTTTTACATCCTAATATACAATGCAATATGGCATATGCTATAAGTATAGAATTAGTATGTATTATAGTATTTATAGTATTTAATATACAGGTAAAATACACAATTTACAAGGAAAAAAATGCATGTTTAAAAAGTGGACAACGTTAAAGAGAAAAATCATCTAATTATGACACTTGCATTCTGTAAACTTAAACTGTATTAACGTCATCATATGAAAACATAGTAAAGAAATACCTAGGTAGATTAGAAATTATACATTGTATTCATATTTTTTTAGAACTTACAAAAAGTTTTTTAAACTTAAATTGTTTTTTGAATGGGATACCAAAAGAACATTTTGTTATAATTAGTCTTTATTTTTTGTTTCCTGAAACAACACTCTAAATCTCGCTCTAAAGGGAAAGAATATAGAATTAATATTTATGCATTATGCATACAAAGAAGACCATAAAGAATACTTTATAAATACAATTGCTAAAAATAGTAAAATAGTTAATATACTGCTCGATATACTGTGTATATTTAGTATTATAGAATTGGTTTTAGTTGATCCCTACTACCTAGGAACATAATATGATAAAAATTAGTCAAAATCTTGGGTATAAATACTTGGACGTAAGCGAAAAACCAGATTATTAAAATAGCTGATGTTATTACTAAAGAAATGTGGCATAACAATGTGTAATAACAAAGTGGGGTTTTACTTTTTAATGAAAATATTGTACTTTTAAGTTGATTTTGACTAAAATTCATAGACAATCTATAAACTATTTAGTAGTTTGAATAAGAATATTAAGCCAAAAATTAGATATTTTGATTTCAATGGTTTAAGACCAAAGAAAGGAAGTAACATCATCAAATCTATTAATTGACATTAGCTCTGAAAGCACAAACGGGAAGCAAATTCCTTTAAATTATAAGTAGATAACTATTACTTTGCTCATTAATTTACAATTTACCGTTATTAATATGAATATTAGTCTGAATATATGTTAAAAATATTAACAAAACAATCCCTATTTTATAAATACTATGTCTTATTTTTGGTATTATTTTGAAAATATTATTAGTTCTACACTTCCATTTGCATTGACAATCTTTATTTGTTGTATAATATTTATGTAGTTAAATTTCACAACATAGCATTATTCATTCCTATGTTAGGTATTCAGTTTTTTTTTTATTTAGGTTTAGATAGCAATAATGGTTAAGCGTAATTCAATTTTTCTATATTAATCTTTTATGATCACATAGAATGAGTGATATTAGTCATGAATTAAAAATATTAAAATTGGCAATTTAATAATTTTTAACTTGCCTATTTATCATATTTTTACTGACCTATTTTTTTGTAAATTTATTAAATAATGCTATTCATGTAGTATTTTATATGTAGGTATATATAAAAAAAATATAGTACCTAGCTTAGTTAACTAAAAAATTAACAACCCAAGTGTAATATGTGTACTTACCTAAATAGGTAAGTATTTAATTTATGAATTTATCTATTTAATAATAATATTTATGATCTATTGTAATGTGAATTTGTAACAAAATAATCAGAGAAATAACCTATCAGGGCAGATAAAGTTCAAATTTCCCTTTAATTGGTTCTTCTTAAAAAGTGTATGTACAATTAGTGTTATTTAAATTAATTAGATGGAATATAATATTCTATAATAAGTTATAATTAAAGTTAGTAATATACATAAATGTATCTATGTGATACTTTCTTTAAAAAAATTGGTTATTTTTTGGTTAAACCATCTCTATCAACCATCACTGATAAAAAAAACTCGTTCAAAAATTAAAATTGAATACAGTCTAATCTTGTGTAGATAATATGAGCTACCTATACAGATTTAAACAATTAAATGTGATGGTTTGTTGCTAACAAATCCTCATTTTTCGTTCTAATGAGCAATCCTGGCATTGTCAATGTCCTTGATGTTTTGATAATAATCAAACATCAAAAATAACATTAAGATCTTAAATAAAACAATGCCTATCGCATATATACTTTATTGATATATTTAATTCATGTAAACCTAGTAATGGTCGAGTAATCATTATAATTATATATGACAAGCATTGCTACAAATCAACAAATCTTTATTAAACATAATTTTTATAAAAAAATTGTTTTTATTACCATTGATTATGTATTAATACCATATAATTGCTATGTTAGTATTTATACTTAGTCAATGATATTATATTGAACATTGACATGTTACTTGTTTAGAAAAGGTATTGAATATTATTAGGTAATAAATAATATCATGATAGTAATAGTTTATTTTGTTTTTAGTAAAGGGGACGTTACAGTGACATATTTTGTTGTCTCTATCTTACAAGTGCGCAAAATAGCAAATTGTACGATCAGCAGATCGCGTGTATCTTTGTTGGTTTAAAAACTAGAGTGAATTGACCTCTTATAACATTTAAAGGTACAATTATTATTTAGGAAATGAAATAGGCTTTTTATTATATGGAATATAAATTTAAAGTGAGTTATGAGTATTTTAAAATTTTAAATTGTTCGTACATCTTAAAATATGCTTAGATAATAATCTTGCTTTTAAATTTTACAAGAGGTCAATTCACCCTAATTTTTAAACTAACGAAGATAAACGTGATCTCCTGAGCGTAAAATTTGTTATGTTACGCACTTGCAAGATGGAGACAACAAAATATGTCACTGTAACGTCCCCTTAATAAATGAGTAAATATAATTTAAATAATATACTACAATATAGTTAATCAAAATATAATACAATTTGTCAGGTTTACTACATGGACTAAATCTAATTCACTAGGTCTACACTATTTACTCGGTATTTCTCTCCCGTTTTGGCCGTATTTTTAAATACTTATAAAATTAGAAATCTGTTTTAAACCATCATGTCAAAATATAATAGGTACCTGCAACAACAGACTGTCAGCAATATTAATATTTATTACTACAGAATAATGTTTTTATGTGGATAGCAAGGTAAAGTATAAAATTTCACGTAAATTATTTGTGTTAAATTTCACCGCCTTTTAGGACAGTTAAGAGTGCTTCGATTTTCTTCAACAGTATCTCTTCTGATGGGAAAGTGAATCTAGTTGGGACTTTGGGGGGGGGGGGGAGTCAAAAGTAAAATTTTTCCAGTGATTTTCAAAAGCACCGTGAAAAACAAAAGAAAAATTGAGGAAAACGGGCATTTTTACACAAAATCTGTTTTCGAGAAAATTGATTTTGGTTTTTGGTGTAACTTTAAAACAAATTACCGTAGATACATGAAATTTTCACTGGTTGTTTATATTTCCATTTTCTATACATGATAAAATTTTAAAAATATTTTGATTTGTTTTGAATTGTTTTGGGACATTTTCAGTTCCCAATTTTATTAGTTTTTTTTTCTATGAATGTCAATAAAACTCTATTTGTTCTGTAAAAATACTTGATAAAATACTTAATAAAAGGCTCCTACTATATTGTTACAATGACATTTGAAAAATGTTAAAAATCCTTAGTCACAGCTTAATTCCATTAGCATTTTACGAGGCATTTAAAGTTCAAAAATTGACAAAATATTGAAAAATCACGAAAATTAGCAAATTATTTTGTGTTAAGAATTTGTAAAAATTTTTCTTTTTAAATCTAAGATTTGAAAATGTATTTCAAGATTCCTCATAATATTGTCTACCTATATCAAAAAAAAAATGTCTACAAGAAAGTCAAATTAAATTTTTATGAGCTTTTGAAATTCATATTTTTACAACATTTGATATTCGCTCGATTTCTCATGTGACGATTTTCTTATTTTATTGTGATTAGAAAAAGAATAACTGTAGATACATGAAAATTTTACCGAATGTTTATATTAGCATTTCCTATACACCATACAATTTTGAAAATATCTTGATTCTTTTTGAGCGGTTTACGGACATTTTCAGTTTTCAATTTTTTTAGTTGTTTTTTCTATAAATATCAATACAATTTTGTTTGTAAAAAAGCGTGAAAATTTAATGCAAGGCTCCTGATATATTTTTACAATAGCAGTTGAAATATTAAGAATACATAGGTACAATTTTTTTTAAGCATTTCAAGTTCGAATTTTGACAAAATTTATCAAATTTAAAATTGAATAATTATTTTGTAGTTAAAAATTTATAAAATGCTCAACTTTTATAAATTATCTAATGATTGAAAATTTAAAACAAGATATTCCACTAAGTATTTAATTCCATTACCAAAAAATCTAAAATATACATAAGCACAGTTTATTTTTATACTTATTTTAAGTTCAAATTTGGACGAAATTACATATTATAAACCTAGAATAACTATTTTAGTTATTTTGTTGTGATTGTATAATATTATTCATGAGTATTTGAAGCTTCTAAAGTATACTATCATATATCTATGATAGTATCACGGTTTATTTTTGATGTATAACGCGTTATAAGTACTTAATGAATATTGTGATATGATTAATTTGGAATTTATTATAGGTCAATTTTTTTTGTAAGTATATAATATGTCTTATACATAGACTGACATACCGTCTCCGCTCAGAATCGTTTTTCTTATACAATAATATTATATCATTGAATTAAAAATTAATACCATCCATTATACAGTGACCCACTTGTAACCTACTGGTCAGCAAAGCGACATCCACTTGTCCACCTTTTTTTCTTTTAGTTAGACGTAGGGACTAGGGACATCGGACTAGGGTTGACGGTTTTTGCTCAAATTCCGCTAAAATGGTATACCGTAAACCGGTAGATACCATAATACCGTATTACTGTATATATAATAGTGGGGTGACGAGTTTTCCCGTTTACCGGTTATTGTTTTCCGGTATATGTGCTGGTATTACTGTAGGTATACGGTTTCATACCGGTACCGAATCTAATACCACAATACCGGTATCCGATTTTAGTACCGTCAATCCTAAGTTGGACTGGTTAATTTCAAACATGAGGCTCCAAAAATCGCCCTATATGCCATTAAAATTAGACAGGGCAAATATCGGTTTTATCATTCCTAAATGACGCCTGTTTTGCTACACATTTTTCTTGTTTCTATATTTCATGTAGCTGCATGAAGTACCTTAGTAGCTAAGGTACCTTAGGTACTTATTTTCTATGTAATCACTAATCACAGATCAGTTCAACTTCTAAGTTCTCACCGTAATTTTATTTAGTTATCTATGATATATTAAGTGAATAAGTCGTGTTGGAGTTTACTCGTATTAAATATGATAAATAAATAAATAAAACACCTTTAAAGTATCAAAAAAAAAAAAAAATGTTCAATCTAAAAGTATTCGCTGTTGAATCGCTTGTCTACCTTTTTTATAATAATATAATGATTTAGTTTCATTCTCCCACTAATACACGTATGAAAACTTGGCGTCTACTTTTTCGTTTTAGTAAACATATCTTTATAGAGAGATGTTATTATTGAACTCTTAACCTGGAATGGTTGTATTCTGATATAATTAGAATTCTCTTGTATTTTGAATTTAGTTTATTATTCATTATTTTATTAATCTTTAGTAAAAACTGCCATAAACTATTTTGTTTTGTCATAATTACTAGACTACCTATAGTCTATAGTCTATAGACGGAAATAATAAATAATAATAATAAAATGTATCTATTTATTTATTTATTTATTTATCTATTTATTTATCTATAGACTATAGATCTAGAGTCATACTATAATAAGCTGTTTTTCTTACAAATGTTTATTATTGTAAGCTAATCAACAATTATTACAATGCATGAACAGTAATATTGTATGCTTTGAGAAGTTAGGCAGTACAATAGAACATTCAGAGGTACGTGTATATTGTAGTATTTACTGGGACGCAGACTGACACGTTATTGTACAATTTTGACGGAATTAGTAAATTATGATCATAATAATATAATATATTTGTAGGCATGTTTACATTGTTTGTTGAAATATTAGCAATTCACTATAGTTTAATGCTTCTAACTTATAAGTTATAAATTATAACATGTAAAAGGTTGGTATTGCATAGTAGATTATAGCCTTATTCAAATATGCTATTATTATTTAATACAGACCATGTCATGACACACATGGCACATATATATATATACATATAATATATAATGAATATTTGTGTGTGTGTGTGTGTGTGTGTGTGTGTCCTTTCTTAATACCTAAATGGCTGGACCGATTGCGATGAAATTTGGTACAGAGATAGATTATACCTCTGGGAAGAAGATATGCTAATTTAAAGAGTGTGAATTCCAACCCGGGAAGGTGCTTAAACAGGAAATGGCCTCTGCAAAAATGTCCATAAACAGTTCAAAACTAATCAAAATATTTTAGAAATGTTATCGTCTAAAGAAATTGCAAATATAAACAACTAGTGACAATTTCATGTATATACGGTCATTTTTTTTAGAGTTACACCAAAAACCAAAATCTATTTTGTCAAAAACAGATTTTGCGTACCTAACAATTCTCGTTACTCCTTAATTGTTATGTTATTTTTCCCGGCGCTTTAAAAAACTAATGGGAATTTACTTTTAACTTCCTGAATGCACCAACTAGATTCACTTTCCCATCGAACAAGATACTGTTCAAGAAAATCGAAGCAGTTTTACTGCCCCAAACGGTGATGAGTGATGACAGACACAAAAAAAAACATCTGTAAAATCAATACATTTATCGCTCCGCTCAGAATCTAATATTATCAAATATTAAACTTAATATACAAAAAACTAAAATGTATGTTCGTAAATCGTAAGTTCTAGTCTGGCACATTAATAGTAGAAATAATAATAAAACCTAATTTCATTACCATGAATGTGTGTATTTCCTATTTACAATTTACAATAAGTACCTTTAATAATAATAATAATATATAAAAAAATGTTGATTTCATACAAATAAATTTATAATTAATTATAACATATAATGTTATGTATAATGTAGTTTTACAATCTTTGAAATTATCAGAAGTCAAATAAAAGTATATAATACTTTTCATTGCAAGTTATGCTTATATGGGAGTCGCAAATCTTTTCATTAGTATTACCTATATATTTTATATTTAACAAGGTACTTAACTGTGTATAATTTATTTAATTTATTGAATAAATGTATAATTTTATTATTATAATGTACGAAAAATGAAAAGTAAATATTTAATATAATATTAATATTACAGAAATTCCATGAATTAAACTACATAATTAGAATTTCACATTATCCAAACTGATGTTATCATGTTGGTAATTAATGGTAAGCTTATTATCAATTATCATTGGTTGTTGTGTGACGAAGAAATGTTGACAATATATCACGATAAATCGATAAATATACGGTAATGTAATTTTTAAAAGTTTCATTTTGCATTGAAATATTATTTATTTTATTTTAATAATTAAAAAAAAACATATAATAAACCACTCAGCTCAAAATGATAGAATATACAAAAACTTAGGAATTATGTCTGCTGCACTATAGTACGTTTCGAGTGTACACGTAAATTAGTTGATAGCTGTAATGTAATTGTTGAATTATTTGAATAATCATTGCATACGAAATACGATTCTAAGCTGAGATGGTGAGTAAGACTTTTTTATAATTTACTTAATATTTATATTATCATTTATAACTTATTTTTATATTAGTATTAGTATACGGTATTGGGTATATTGAACTATTTTTTTCCAAAAACATAATATCATGTAACATATATAATATAATTTATATTACCTATTACTACTTTTTAACTTTATAAGTCAATAATATCAACGTATATCGTCGTCGTATTTTAGAATGGTGTAAATATAGTATCGTATTATGGTGTTATATATATAATTATAATAATTATAATTGTATTTGTATAAATCAGCTTAAAATTAGTCTAAATGACTAAATACCTATTTTGAAAATTATATTTTCTCTAGAAAGAGCTACTTGAGTGTAAATGTCAAGAATCTACAGTAGTTTGTTGACTGGTGTTGCCTATTTACTCCTTGCTTTACTCCGTTTTCCAATTTTTACGTATTCCTGTTTTATATTTTATATTTTGTTTTTCCTAATTATTAAGAGGACGTTGTATCCGCATGTGTTGTTTTTGTTACAACCGCACAGCATAACAAATTTAACATTAAGAGGATGCTACCCATGCATTTGTTGTTTCCATCTTACACACGTACGACATATCAAATTTTCGTTCTCTAGTTTTGATATTAGAGTTGAACTGACCAATTATCAAACTTTAAGGTAAGAACATTATCTGTGTCCTAAGATTCGGCAATTTTTTATATTTTAATTTTTCAAGCAAGATATGGGAGTGTGAAATATCAAAAATTAAAAATTCTTATATCTCTCTTAAAAATTAAAATATCGAATAAAAGCCTACGCTCAAGCACAGATAATATCCTTATCTCAAAATTGTATAATACGTCAATTCATTATAATATCAAAACTAATAGCACACTATTGAAACTAGTAAACGAAAATTTGTTTTGTCGTACGTTTATAAGACGGAGGCAACAATGAATGGGGTCGCATCCTCTCAATAATAATCCATTTAATTATGTTATTTATAAATTATAATAAAAATTTTAACTGATCTATGTTGAAATGTAAAGCTTATAATAAATAAGTAATAGATAATAATATATTATACTGAGTAATATTTATTTTTGACTCTCTAAAATAAAAACCAGATCTAATTTGCTATCAAACTACTCACAAATATGCAGGTTATTCGACTTTTGAACATTTTCTATTCCTCAAAATGTGACGACGAACACAAAAAAAATAAATACCAAATACATTTAAACCAATTTGTTCAGCATCTAAATTTGGTGTCCAAACCTGAAATCAAATTTCTTGTACATTTTTAATCATTATAACTAGTATTTTTATATCACGACGATTTAATCTTTCACAAACCCAAAAGTTTAAACAACCACATTATATCCGTTTGTACATTTTTTCTTCGCGTGTAGTTATTTCTTTTTATAATTTTTTGATTCCTATTTTAAAATATTCATTAATAAACAAAAATAATTAATTAAGTAATTAATTCGTTAGTAAATAAAACATTTTTATTACGTATAATATATTTTTTGTTTTGTGTAAATATATCAATTATCAAAGTTCTCAATAGTTAGTGTCATATAGATTTATTGTTTTTTTTAGGGTTCCGTACCTCAAAAGAAAAAAACGGAACCCTTATAGGATCACTTTGTTGTCCGTCCGTCCGTCCGTCCGTCTGTCAGACCGTTTTCTCAGACGCGTGAGGTATCAAACTGAAATTTCTATGATACTCAGGTCTACTGTCCCTGGAAGCT
>NC_042495.1:56717715-56742703 GCF_005508785.2 Acyrthosiphon pisum
AGATAATGTTGTTACTTAAAAGTTTGATAATAGGTCAATTCACTCTAATATCAAAAATGACCACACTCTATTGAAATTAGCGAACGAAAATTTAGTATATCGTACGTGTGTAAGACGGAGATAACACGCATGCGGGTGCGACGTCCTCTGTCGAGTTTTTAGATTTTTAGAAGTCAAATATTGGTCGATAGTTCAATCGATATTTATTTTAAATTTTGAATTAAGATATTTATTGTACCTTATACTCATTTTTGATTATTTCAAATTGTAGCTGTGTACCTGAATAATTGAAGAATAAAATAAAGTGATGCTGTTCTAATATTCTATAAAAAAATTTTTTCCACAAATAATTATAACATTATATTATTATAATCTAATTGAGATAATTTCTAGTAAAATAAAAATGTTAAACTTATAATTGCATTCATATAGGTAAAAAGTATTTGATATTTGCACGTATCCTCTAGTTTTTGCAACAACAAATACTGCAGCAGATATATAAATGCGTTAAATATCATTTGTTTTTGAAGAATTGTTCTTAAGTGTCATATTGCATAATGGCGCTCATAATAAAACCTTAAAGGTGCATCTACAGTTTGGATAATCCGAGTATTGGCTTCTAACTGTAATGTTTCGTATACATGTAGTTTGTATTCGTGACCATTATTTTACTATACAGACTGACTGGTTAGGTCTACGTGTACAATACAGATATCAATAATAATCGTTTCCTTTATCGCACGTGTTTTGAATCGGAAATAATATTATATAATATTATTGTATAAATTGAGGAGGGCATAATTTTATATAGCTTTATGTAGGCAACTGATCATTATCATACAAATTATTCATATAGTTTATAGTTTTGTGTTAGGTAGGTAAACATGAATAACTTATGATACCCAAGTAAAACTGAATTGGGATAGGTACCTAATCTTTCTTTAAATTCTGCTTTATATATCGATTTAGTTACAATTTTGCATTTATTTTAAATTAACCAACCGTTAATATTTTAGATACTGAGTGGATCAATGTATTGATTTTACAATGTGTGTTTTTTTTTTTAACTTTGGAGTAGTGATAAGTAGTACGATAAGAAGTCGAAATAATGCTTCGATTTTGAACTTCAGTACCTTTTCTGTCGGGAAAGTGAATTAATTACTTCATTAAATAGGTCAAAATTGATCATTTTCAGTAGTTTTGTGAGTTCAAAAAGCATCAGGAGAAAATAAGAATTTAGGAATAACGGGATTTTTTATGCAAACTCAGTCTTTGACAAAATTGATTTTCGTTTTTGGTGTATCAGTAAAAAAATAACGTAGTTTTCACTGAATGTTTATATTAGCATTTTCTATACGCCATTTACATTTTCAAAATATTTTGACTTGTTTTGAGCTATTTATAGACATTTTAAGTTTTTATTTTTTCTATGAATTTCAATGAAAAATTTTTTACCGATTAAAAAGCTTGAAAATGTTATACAAGTACAATGTTCCGTACTAGTTGCTTTAATATCAATTTAAAAACATTAAAACACTTATAGCCACCGTTTTCAATCAGAATCGTTTTTCGTATGTGATGATATGTCTTGGAATTCCACACGTCCATTAGAGTGACACGAGACCTATGTAATTTACAGTAGAGCAGTACTTACTTGCCCATATTTTTAAATTTAATTTTTATGATTTCCCATTTTTTGAAAAGGGTTTATTACAAATGTAATAAATAATTGAATTTGAGCTTTAACTATTTTTCTTGTTCGTTACTAATTATTAATTAATACTGAGTAGTTCGAGATTATATTTTATGAAGTAGAATATAGAATTATATAAATAAATTATTTAATTTCTGCATTGTGATTCTGCTTCATAACTGTTTTAGATTGTAGTATTATTACTGATGCGTTTAAATAATAATAAAATTAATCATTTAACACTGGTTAATAATACAGTATCTACATCCATCACAAACAAATGATTGTATTTGACCATCATAGTCATAATATTATGTAAGTTACATTTCTTTATCCTAAAATTGAATTTTGTTATACGTTACATTTAAGTTTTGAAGTGAACTATTTATTTATAAGTAAGCAATAATATTATTGTATAAGACAAAATATAATGGTGACTCATCTGATGTTGATGTGTCTATATACAACCGGTTTGCTGCTGACCAATATAATATAATATAGTGATATTTCATTTGCCGTCATCTCCCAAGTGTTTGCGTTATTTCATAGATCCAACATTCCCCCTCCCCCATATGACAGAAATACGCTTCCATCCGGTCGTAAAATACATAGTATGGTTTCATGATGATAGAAATAATTTTACACTTTTGAGTTTAGGTTGAAACGAATAATATACAATATTAATTACTTTTCGGCGTTTTATTATTATATTCACCATTTATTTTAGTCGTATTTTATTTACGTGGGTACTGGTTGGTATTATATAATATTATAAGCTAAACACATTTATTATGAAAATGGTATTACCTTTTGCATTATAAAGAAAAATAATTTCAAGGGATGGTAGTTGTGGTTTACCTACCTGCTTGGATGCTTGTGTTATCATTTACGTCACGTCTCAGGTATGCAGTCACATGATCGTCCTTGCATCAGCGTGGTGAGGGGAGGAAACAAAGACAATATTACAAGTAGTTGCAATTGAGCGTGTAACTCTAAATACGTTTAGACATTCATAACCATTTATAACATGTAAAACAGCTGTAAGACATATTATGTCGTCATGTCGGAACACTTGTTTTTAAATATCAGTTATTTTACTATTTTTATTGTTTATGTAGGTATCTACGATCTACATATAGGTACATTATATTAAATAAATTCGAAAACGATTTCAGGTTTTTACTTCTTGAAGTTTCAATAATATGTTGTAATAAATATTTTTATTAAACGTATTTTTAGGATTAAATAATGGATAGGTATATAAAAGATAATGTCGTTAGGTAGTGAGAGATATATATTGGACTTTTTAATCTATTGTGCCAGTTACATTCGTTGTTTTAAAATATAAACTTTGTTCTACTTTGTTACGTAATTATTTCCAGTCTGGTGAACAAATTTTCGAGTACCTATACCATTTATTAAAGAATAGACAAAAGTATAATGTCTATACTATTTTATACGATTAAAATCTTCTTGGTTTTGATATGTTCATCATTTTCTTTACAGCTAAGCTTTATTTATCTATTTTTTTTATGAAAGCTTCAAAATTATTTTGTATTTGCCCGTAGAGCATGAATTTGCTCACGTTTTCTGTACTTAGTTCAATTAGTGAATATTGTTTTTATAACCTTTTTCATAATATTATCAGTAAATTTATTATCAATACGATTAAATTATTTTTGATGTAGGTACTAACTCTTAATTAAACACTCAGATCGTGACGTTAAAAATAATTGTAGATGTACCTATAGGCTATAGATAAACTATTGTATAATATAAATTAATATTATTATAACTACAAATTATAAAATATTCCTTCTTCCTACCCGGTTTGAGGTGTATGTATAGAACAAAATAACTTATACGTTTGCCTTTTGACTTATTGTGACAGGGCCGTAACTACATAGGAATTTTATATGGGGACGAGGGTCCAGTTCCATAGTTAGGAATTTTATAGAGGATATCATTGAGCTAAACATCAGAATATTACTATCACTAATAACTTGTATAACTTACTAGGTGCTTTTGCTCATCAGTCTACCATTAGCATTTACAAATAACCCAATATCATTATTTGGAGGATCAATAACCTTTAAAAAACCTTAGATATAATGTTGTAACAATTGTCGTCGACGTAAATAGGAGACGTTACAATATTAGGCAACATGCATTGGCAAGCTAAGGAAGTAAACTAATAAGCTATTAGCTATTATTTAAGAAAATAGAAATGCAATATAAAAGTTGTTTCCTTATTATGAAAATTAATATCATAAATATGCAACATGTATGCAGTATGCTCAAAAACAATTCACAAATATAATAAAGAGATTTTTTCCACTTAAATTTTTCATTGTCACTAATTTATTAGCAAACGCATCTACGCATAAAAGCTTATCATTTAAAAATACTATTAAATTAATTATGAGTAATAATTAATTATTATACTGTATAGTAGAAAATTATTTTAACCAATTTATAAAAAATACGTACTTGATTTTGGTCAATACTAATAGGTGCTAATTCACATAATCGAGAAGCAATTTTCCTATTATTATCAATAGAAAAATAACTAGTGATATTTTGTGTGAGACGTTTTTTTGAGCTATTTGAATGCATCAACTACACTTACCGTTAACGTGTATAAGCTATTTTCTTTCAGTAGTAAAAAAAGTATTTGGAGAAAAGTTTATGGTAGCGTGTTATTATTTGTTTACATTTTTATTTTATTTTTTGGTGTTCGAAGTTTAAGTTATTCTAGTGTCTTAGATTTTCAGATCTGTGTATTTAATAGAGAATAGTTTTTTTTTTAATAATAAAATTACCCTCTGTGACATAGGCCATTGGAATACGGTAATCCGAAAAAAATGAATGAAAATATATCAAAATTGAAGTATAAACATGTTAAAATTGTATTGAAAAATATATTAAAGTTACACAAAAAATCATTTAATATAAAAAATAGAAAGAAGCTTACCTACTTATATAATATATATATTTAATTTTCAAGTTCCTTAATGAAGATCATATTTTTGGCTTTTGTTGTAACTTAGTAATTTAGTATTTAGTTATAGTGTAATGATAATAACAGGGTATATATCAAATTGTTTGGATAAAATATATAAAAAGATTCATATTATAAATTATTCATCATAAATTAAAAGGTAGTTTAAAAAATTTTAGTTTGTAATAATAGGAATTTATTCTGAATGATTTTTAAAATATAGTAGACTAATAAATATAATATACTTATAATTTCTATAGTTACTTATACTTTGAACTTTGATTTGGAACATTACATAAAAACAAACGTTTTTTGGTATAATAATAGGTTATATGTAGGTATACCTACGTTAAAAAGATCTGTTGTATCCGAGAGATTCTGAAAGGTGTTCCGAAAGTTTGATTCGATTTATGTTCGACATTCCGTCATTATATGTTTAATTTTAAGACAGGTGCCGCATGACGATTATATTGGGGATCACAGTGAATAGTATTATACTTAGTAATTGCAGTATATTAGATTTATATTACATGTGTACTTACTACCGTTTCTTTGCGCTTACCATATGTTCTTTTCAGGTTAGAAGTCCAGTAAGATAACCCCAACTAGTGAAGTGATATACCTCTGGTTGAATGATTCTATTTTAAGCGTTTAACATTATTTATGCATAATATTACGTCGTTGCTATAAAATCAATTTTGAGTGTTCGCTCTTCAGGTTAACAAATTTCAATTACCTATCTACATACTCAGTTAATCACGAGGTTAATCATTAATTGTCGCCAGGAGGTCTAAAATCTTCCGGTGAAATATTCAAATATAAAACTATATTGCTTTGTCATAAAACCGTATATACCTACGCTAGAGGAGAATGACGTCCATCTCACCGCATAACGAACCGCATTAAGCTAACGACAATAGGTAACGGACTTCTATTCATACTTTAACTTATTATGAAATACTGTATCATTGAATAATGGGTTTCAAGCTGGCGACTTGTCGTCGACCGTATAATATGAGTTCCTACATAATAAACAATGTTTAGAATAAAATTGGCAAAATATTATGTTACTTAAAAACTAAATAGGCACATGTCTTCACAAAGACTTACTATTTTTATAAGAATTTTTTACTGTTATTACTTTTAGTATAACCTAATACAGCCTTGATTCAAACTTTAATTTTTAACGTTTTTAAACTACAATAACTATACAGTGTTGTACTTTTATTTGCTTAAATAACTCTAGTAATTGCTATTTAAAATTTAATAAGAAACTATACTATCATTGTAGATTAGAATTAAAATATGTGTTATATTTGAGAACAATTAAAGAATTATACCCCTGAAATTGGTTTAATTACTTCCTGTAAGGTGTAAAGTAAATTACATTTTATTTTTGATTCAAAAAATAAATGTTCCTATCAAAATCATAGTACATGTAATAGGATACATTGTTGTAGACTTTTTACATTAAGGCTTAGGTGAAAGGCAATATTGAGAAGGCTTAGAGATGCAGGTCATCAAGCCAGTATTTCAATGTGTCGGGTTTTAAGGCAAAGAATTTAATTCAAGTGCCAAACAGAAAACGTTTAATAGTTAAATGAGTATATGTTCCGAACATTGAATGTTAGCTTTATAAATATTGTAATATTATAATATAGGTATGTGTAAACCATTTGATGATGATTTTAATGCCTAATATTTTGAGCTCTTGAAAGTGACAATTTTAATTATACCGTGTGCGAGTTTATAGCAAAAATACACATTGCTTGATGGAGGTTCTGCCAATTGTCACCAATTACTTATATAGCCATATTACCCACGCCCGTATAATAGCGCTTCTACTGGTGAAATTTATTATGTATCGTATATAATTTTATGGAGCCAACGACCTTAAGTTCTTCGGGTCAACTGAATATTATCATTTATAAAAATGCTTTGTATGACTAATTTGATTTTAAAATTATTTTTTAATATTAAAATATTCCAAAAGAATGAAAAGTTTTTTTTCCCACAAATATGACGTGAATTGTTGATTTTCATGGTTCAATTAGTTACAGGAAACCTAACTTACAAATTATGATACCAATATATTATAATATGTCTAAAATATTAGTAAACCGGTTGATTATTGATTTTTTTTGCAAGTGAACTTATTGAAAATGCAAGATGTATTTACAAAAAAGGATGTTGTACACCTACTTAGAGTGTACCTGCTGACTTTCTTCTTCCCTTCTTCATAGTTCATAATAATTATAAACAATTTCTTGGCTAGTTTTCATACTATTATAATAGGTATTGTATTTTGTATTCGTTTTTCGCAATTTCCTTCATCAAATTATAATAGGTATATTAGCGTTATTTAAAAAAAAAATATTTTAATATTTAAAAATATTAATATTAAATAAACTAAATTCAAGTAAAATGTAATTATGAACAAATTTAGCTTAAAATATGGCTACTAATTATGTTACGTATGAGCATTTAGCATGTTATTATTATATTATTATTTTTATGGTAAAAATAACACAGTAACATCTTAAAAATGTATGCTATAGCCTATGATATCTGCATTTTATTTTAAATTACATATAAGCACGTAATTTTGATTTTATTACTATATATTATATTTTTGTAGTTATGAATCATTCTTTGACGCTTGTCGTTTACTTTTGCGTGTAACTGACCTTACTATATTATATTTTGTTCCGATGACTAAACTAGTTGTAACAGATCTCTGGGTACGCTGAAATTAACTTTGTGGAAGGAAAATAATGTTTTTTCATATAATATGGATTTAACTCCATTTATTTATATCTGCGTTATAGTTGTCAAAGTTTTTTTTCGTGCTCATACTGTATATATGTGTAACGTTTCTTGCTTCATTTGTTAAGATCAACTAAGAAAAATAATTATTAAAATAGTGTATTCGCAATCTTATCATCTACAATTTATTGAATTGATGTTATCCATTGAAGAAAAACACTCTTGTTTTTTGTATTTCCTTTGCATATGTAAAAAACCGGTTAACAATCTGATTCTCGGTAATGACGAGTGTGTTGACCCTAACGTGTGATAATAAGCTAAGGTTTGCAACACATTGAAATATTATATGGATTATCATTTTATTTTAACGATTTTTGTTTTTTGTATATGTTTGTTAAGCTTTTGTAATGTTATTCAAGAGTAAAAATGAAGTACTTATTTGAATTTTTATTTAGTTTAAACATACCTATACCTACTTAAATTTTATTTAATTAGAATTTTAACAAAATTCAAAAAGAAAAAGGCGAACATTTTGAAAACTTAATATTAAGTCTTAAATAGTATTAATTATTTGTATTTCGACTAAATTAAAATTATATGTAGGTATCTACAAAAATATATATTAAAATTATAGAATTAGAATAATATATTATATTATATTTATATACGTGTATACCTAGGAAACCTATGTACAATTTAAAATACATTGTTTTCTTTGATATTATATTAAATATTTTAGGATAATAAATTTCATGTATAATTTCATGTATAATGTATTATATGTATATATTAATATATACATTATACTTTAATACTCATAAGACAAAGTCAAGTATGTTACAATCAATAACCAATTCCTATTGCTAAAATAATTGAAAGAATAATATGTTTTGTTTTTGATAAATATTTGCATAATTGTTATAGCTTATAAATTATACTAATTAAATTTTTAATTTAGAATCTGTTGCTTAAACTTAAAATTTTAAATTCTATAGTACCTATTATATCTATTTGTCAGTATGTTCTACTGTCGTAAAAAACCCAATTATTTAGTCGACAAATAATAAAACCGATTGTTAATGTTGACTATTTGTTTAAAATAAGTTAACTATGTACTATGTAGAGTGGTTTATGATTCCTATTGGGATACTTGTGCCGTGCCAATGTGCGATGCAAAACGGCCGTTGGCACACCCAAAATAGACAATCCAGCAACGGCATACACATAATTAGAAACGGATATTATGACCTAGGGTTTAACGTTACAATTACATTCATTTTTTATAACATAATATAAAAAAATAATGTAGACATTGAATTATAGTTATTAGATAGGTACTACCTAATATGAATAACTTAATGAATAACAAAACATATTTTTGTAAGTAAATTAATTATATATTTTGCATGCTTATGATTTTGAATTTGAATTAATTGTTATTTACAGTTATGTATGATCATATTCTACATCATATCCATCTTTTTTACTTCTTTATAATATAGGTAGTGCAGTATTGGATTTGATGTTCTGGTTAAAATAATATACAATTTAACATAATTTTAACCGATTTTAACCAACGAAAAGATGTTAAAACCACCTATTAAAATGTTTTCTTAATTTAGGCTTTTATACTTGATATAGAATACTTATATTATACTTCTATGTTGGTCTAATCCCCTATAAAATTAGTTTAATTATTTTCCACATTTTGTTGAGTACATCCACTATTTTTAAAAAGCATCCAAGTAGTCTTAACTGTAGCGACTTGTTTTTAATTCAGAAATTTGATACGTAAGTCGCAGGTATATAACTTTGTGTATGCTCTTGTAATATATTCTAATACGATTTTTAAGTTAATTTACTATTGAACTCAAAATCATACGAGGAATTACATGGGTCCAATAAGATTCTTACACACCCAAGACGATTTTCAGATTATGTTTAATATCCAAATCAATATTTAATGCTTATACTTATATTTTAAATTGTTTTTATTTTTAATAAGAACTGCTCCCCTAGCACAAGTTCTGATTATTGGGGGTGCTGAAATATTGTACATTGTACATGTTAATAATTGTATGATTAGTATTGTTACAAAATAAATTATTAATATAAACACGGTGCTTGGTCGGCTCGTTCGCATACAGCTATAGGTGTGCTGTAAGACTGAGGTTTAGTGGTTATGTAATGAATACGAGAGCACGAAGGTGCAGATGACGACTGCGCGTGGTCGTATTAGATCTAATCGACCAGATTCTCATTTTCAGATAATTATATTATCAGAGAATATGAACATTTAACGACCATATATAGGCTACTTGTAGATCGACATTACACCAAAAAAGGACAAGTTGTATTTGTTGTTATTTGTAGTGTATTTTCGGTACATCACTGTTTGGACTAACGCCAGATTCGATTAGGTATATACGCATTACCCATCCAATACGATATGTATTGTAAAGTTGTATTAGTATTCGTTTTAATGACTCACAAATTGATGATAATATGTCTGGCGTCCGCCTATACCGGTGGTTAGGATATCATCCGTAATTTTTATACATAGATATCGGTGGCGCCACTGGTTAGGTTGGATATAACGGCGAAGCAGTCTTATATACAAACCTAAATAGTTAGACTTTATTCAGAAATATATTATAAATGAAAAATGAGTGTTGCACTTTAAAACGGATCACCTCCATATATATAGAAGAAAAGTTTTGTAGACTTGGCATATATACCTATCCTGTACAGTGTACACTGTATTACTATATAGTGTATATAATATGAGACATTAGTAGGTAGGTAGTAGGTACCTATTGAATTTTAAAACAACTCTTTTAACTTTTTAAGTGTACATCTTGTATACATTCCGGTATGCGACGTATTCTTTATTTTGTTTTGCATGACCCGTAACGATGAAGTGCTTCTTAACAGACATGTACAGAAAATTGTATGAGACAAAAGTGATGGGGTGAGTGGTTTTAAAAACTTGGGTTTTACAAAGAAAAGAAAATTGCACCGTGATACTTTTCACAAAAAACATTTATTGTCTATTTCAACGTATTTCTCAGTTGAATAAATATTAAATAAAGACAGAAAATGTAATATATCATATATATATTTTAATTCTGGGCTGCAGATTGATGAATGTGATGATTTTAAAATACCTAGTGTGTTTTAATTTTTAGATTCTGAGTGGAGTGACGAATGCGTTGGTTTTACAATGATGCTTATTTTTTTTTATCCTGTATACAAAATTTCTACTAGAAAGAGTGCTTAGATTTCAACATATAGTATTTTATCTTTTAGCAAATTGGATCAAGATGGTACTTAAGATGGTAATTTTTCGATTTTCTAGATAGTTTTTTAACGCCATAGGAAAAACCACAAACATTTATTTTTCTTAACGCTTTGTTTATTATACCATAGAAATAGATAAAATTTAAAAATTACCTAATTTCCCACTAGCAGGCAGGTATATTATAATATACAATTGATAGTTACTTATTAATACATATTTATGCTTCATAAATTTTCTTTGGTCCGCTCAGAATCATTTCTTATTGAATGCAATAATTGCGTTTAAATCGATTACTGTAATAATAAACTAACCTATCCGAGGACCGAAGGGACGATGGACAAACTTTCACCATCACTGACCTAATCCACCCAGCTTCACTTATCATCTTTTTAATTTTTAAACATTTGCGACGCGCACCGACGTCAGTTCGAACCTCCCGGCCACGTGCAGCATTTTTCTTCTGGCAAGTCAGTAGTTATAGTGTATACTCACTTGGGAATGGCAAAAACCTACGGGTGCCCAACTTGAAATTCTGCCAAACCTAAAAAACGTGTTTCAACTATCCGTTTCAACCGTCCCCTACTATAAAACAACAAAAACAGCTAATGTCCATAGTTGCCGGGCTTAAGTTCAATGAAAAAAAATGGATGTCGCTCTGCTGTGCAGTAGGTTACACATGGGTCACTGTAATGGATGGTGTTAAATTTGAATTCAATGATATAATATTATTGTATAAGAAAAACGATTCTGAGCTAAAACGGTCAGTCAGTCAATGATATTACTAAGTATATTTGATGATATTATTGTAAATTAATTAATTTAAATATTTACCTATTTACGTGGAACCTTGTTTTAAATGTTCAATCTTTAGCTATAAAAGTTGAACATTTTATAAATTTTTAACTGCAATATAATTGTTAAATTTTAAATTTGATAAGTTTTGTCAAAATTCGAATTTTAAATGTTTATAAAAAAAACTGTGCCGATTTCAAACGCTCGTAAAAATTTAATTTGATTTGCTTGTAGACATTTTTTTTTTGATAAAGGTAGACAAACTTATGAGGAATCTTACATTACATATTTTAAAATATTAGATTTAAAAAGATACATTTTTATGAATCCTCAACTCAAAATAAGTTGCTAATTTTCGTGATTTTTCAGTATTTTGTCACGATTTGAACTTTAAATGCTTATAAATAAAAACTGTGACTAAGGATTTTTCAGTATTTTTTAAATGCCATTGTAACAATATAGTAGGAGCCATGTATTATATGTTTAAGCTTTTTTACCTATTAAATAAAGTTTTATCAACATTCATGGAAAAAAAGATTAATAAAATTGGAAACAGAAAATGTTCTTTAATAGTTGAAAACAAATCAAAATATTTTGAAAATTTTTATCATGACGTATAGAAAATTCAAATATAAATGACCAGTAAAAATTTCATGTATATATGTTCATTTGTTTTAAAGTTACACCAAAAACCAAAATTTTGTGGAAAACCGATTTTGCGTAAAAATTCCCGTTTTTCTTTAATTTTTATGTTGTTTTTCCTGGCGCTTTAGAAAACTAGTAGGAATTTACTTACTTTTGACCTGCACCAACAATATTCACTTTCCTATCGAACAAGATAGTGAAGTTCAAATCGAAGCATTTTTTCGACTACTTATCGTGTACACAGACATAAAAATAAAAAAAATACATTTTTGTAAAATCAATCGTAATATAATCGTTCCACTCAGAATCTAAAAAAAAATTCAAATGAGATTTAATATATTTTGACATTTATTTGTTACATTTTTATGATTGTTATAGGCATTTAAGATATATTTATTTAAATATAGTGTACTTTGCACATTTACAATAGGTATAGGATTCGAAAAAAATACAAGTTGTTTTGACATTTATAACAAAATGACAAGTTCAGCTCTCTGGATTTCGAATTAAATAGATTTCCAATGATAAGACATAATATTACATCAACAATATTAATTAAATATTTAGGTACCTAGTACCACAGAATAGAATAATAATAATGTTAGTACTTACTAAGTAGTAAATATAAATTGTTTAACTGAAAATACAATAACAATTAATTATTTATATTTATTTATCAATAAATTGAATGATTTGTCTACAAATATTGAGTCCATTTAAAATTAATTTTATATAATTATATTATAAGGTCAAATTATTTATAAGATCCTAAAGATCCTATACTATGGATCAGATCCTAACTGTACACATCCTATGATTTATTATGTTTGATTACTTTTTGGAATTCTCACATATTTATCTATTGTTCTATTTTATATTAGTCTTCCTATATTAGTTAAAACTTAAAATTTAATTACATTTATCATTATACGATGCGTACACTCAAATGCATGTAAATATATTTTGTATACATCACCTACCTTGACATATAATAGTATAATACACACACTGACCCCCCACTTATATTATGATTATTTCTTCGTAGCACAGACTATACGACTTTCTCGTACCTAAATGTCCAAGTTCTAATTCTTACGCAGAAACCTAACGTATAGTAAAAATCAATAACCTACCTACCAATATACGCACTCAGTTAAAAAATGCACTGAACGTCTGGACGCACTGTAGTGTTGCACTTGTGAGTTCCAAATAGGAAAAGTGTGATAATAAAATCAAACTTAATGTTAAACATTGATATCAATTTGATTTTTTTTTTGTAGGATTAAATTAACATGAAAATGTACAAATGTAAATCATTCCTTCTCATATTATTTATGCCATAGTTAATTAATACGATGTATAGAATGAACATATATACAAATAGTTTAATATTGAATAACAATCCGTTAAAATATGATTAGTATTTTGATAAATTGCAAAAATATATTACATAGAAATATTCAATTTACACTTAGTGATAACTGATAAAACGTATAAAGGTTTGGAATAATTTTTGTATTTTCAAACATATTTTATAAATTATAATATTTATAATAATTTAAGGCGTAGTTGATATGAGAGTGGATCTAAAAATAAATAAACTTGATTCCAGCTTCTATCAATTCAATTTACAACATGAAATGAAAAAAATAAACTCTTATACATAACTATCAATCCTTAGGCTACTGGTAGATACAAGTTACTGGAATCCTAACTTTCCACATATCATTTGTAAAATTGGAACTTATGAAATATTCGAAATTAATGTAGTTTTGCTAATAGAAAAAAGTTCGGTCATATCACGTTCAATTAACTACCTATATTGCAAATTTTATACGTGTTATATCGTTGAAATAAGATAAATTGTTAACGATTGCTAAAACCACAATATTTACGCTTGTATGATTATCCATCACATTTACATATAATTTAAATTACGTTTTGAATTACATTTTGACAGCTGCAAAATACGGTGATGTGATCAAAGGTAAATTTAAAGGGTAATATCATATGTAAAAGGACATCAGTGAAGAAAAACGTGAAAAACAAAAAAAACACTATATTTTGTTTTGTGTATCTGTCATTAAGTTTTGGATCAGAAAATTGTCTTCAATCTTGAATACACTGAGTGTGGTTTTGTCTTCTGGTAGGACATTTGATCTAGTTGATACTAGTAGGTACCTAACCTATCTACTATATTCTTAATAATTGAGATAAACTAACTTGGAAAAAAAACAGAGTATATTAACTCAGCACTATAAAATCAAAATTGTTCTTTATTGTAATAGATTTATTAATTTGAATTTAATGATAGTTCATTTTGTACAAAAACAATTCTTAACGTCGTCAGAGACCTCTGGATTAGTAGTATCTATTTCTTAGGGTAGTTAAATAGTTAATGTTAGATATTATTTATGTTTATTTTATTACTTACTAGGTTCTCTTATTCTATATGTATACATATATGTCAAACAAATGTTTGCCTTTAACGTGATTGCATATAACTTTTAAGTCAAATCCGCCGTACCGTTGAATAATGTGAATAGGTTTGAGGTATTAATTGTAGTTTAAAACTAATTAATCAGTCCCTAGTCTATAAATATTTAAGAATGTCATTGCGCATAGTAAATTTACTATAATACTGGAATGATGTATGTACTAGCCACTAAGATACTATAATAATATTGACTGGTAAGATATGAGAAGGGTATGTGACATTGTCGTTATGGAGAATATTTCAAAGTCTCAACGTTTATTATTTTTGAATGACTAAAATCGTTAAAGGAAACACTGTTAAATATTTAATTTCAGTAAGTATCCAATTTCGTCAAAATGTTAACTCCAAATATTTTATGTTTTTACTGTACTCAGTAAGTTCAACTTATGAACCTTCAATTTAACTTTTGACTAAGAATCAAAAATATTTTCAACAAAACTAAAAAAAAATTTTAAATGTAAACAATTGCAAATTTCTTTTATGACATCAAAAAGAGCCGACACAATAAAATAACTATTTTCTAGACATGAGTCTAGAAAATATTCATTTAAATATTTTGTACACATTTTTAGTCTATACCTACGATTATTCCTTTCCAATTTAAGTACAACGAAACAACAAAATTGATTTTGTCGAAAACTAGTGTTGCGTTGATAATTGCAGATATTAGCCACTAAGTATGGGTAGGTATATACACGTCGATTATATTTAATGGTGATTACTGATTATAACCAACCAAACTGTATATTTGCGGCCAGCTAATCGAGATTTATTCGTAAAGATTTTTTTTTGAGATATAGTTATGACAGTATACTTAAATAGCTACAAAGATGCGAGCGTGACCAAGAATATAATAATGGGTATCGATTTGGTTTCGTGTATAAAAATGTATTTGGTTAAAGAGGATGTCAGCGCACTATTTGTTTTCTAACCCACGTCAACAAAGACAAAACGCATTTACGCAGAATCGTTTTTTTTTATGTTTTTAAGTGACCTTAGAGTAAAATCCCCCATTACAAAAACGGGTATACTTATCGATTTATCAAAATATTGTCTCAAAACAATTTAAACGTCATTTAAATTTACAAAATTTTTTGGTTTATTTTGAAAGTCGAATACAAAGTCAAATAATAATAAAATATAAAATCCATATGTCATACCCTCAAAAATATTATCGTTTATAATTTTTATAATAGTTGATTTTACTCTAAGATTACTCAAAAATCTTAAAAAACGATATTAGGTAAAAAAATTTTTATCTATGTTGCGGGTGTGTCTGAACTCTGAGAGAATAAACAAATATTTCGCTGACATCCTCTTAAAATTCTAACTTACGCGTATAGAAAATATGCGTTATTTAATTAGATATCAAATTTTTTTGTTTAAAAAACGTAGTAAACGTAATAACATTCCTTCAATATTTCACTAATGATTTTTTTGTGGTCCAATTTAACATTCGAAAATGATAGCAAAGAATAATACAATTTAATCCCAATATTTTTATATAGGTAGGTATAATTAGTATATTTCGATTAAAATTATATAGATGATGGAATTATTACAAACAGTAGGAATATACAATACAGTAATACGCACCTGAATAGGTTTATAAATACGAAAATAACAAAATAAAGTTAGTGTTGTATGTATACATAGAGTTATACTTAAGGCGGTCGTGTTATTTATACTTACGCTTAATATAATATTATAATATTATACATCGGGTAATTTAGTTAATAGTAAATATTTGTTATTTTGAAAAGTACTATATTTTTCAATAATTTGTCAATGAGGACTTTTAAATATAAATATATTATATATATCTACATTTTTCTATTTTGATCGTTATACTTCTTTAAATGTTAACAAACATTTTTAATTTCATATTCCTATAAGCAGTAAATTTTTTTGAGGATTTCGGAGTTTAAAAATGGGATATCTAATGGTAGCTTAATATTAAGTTAGTTATTAAGTTTTGACGAGTAGAGCAGTAGGTCCTACTCCAACATTTTCCCGGGTATACACTTGTGGGGCACTCCACTCATCTAAACTTTAAACTTTAAAGGTATAATATGTTCAATGGTTTCGAAATAACGAGACGTGTTCACAGTTAAAATAATCGCCCCGTATCGTATGATATATTGTGCTCGTCTTCCGAAGTTCCAAGCGACCCACCACAATAGTTTCCCTGGCGCGGCGCGCACCTATACAATTATACAAATTATATTTTAATGTGATTTCGTCGTCTCGTTTCGAATGATAACAACAGTAACACGCTAATGGTAATGACGGGAAACGGACGATAATAGTACAATACCCCCCCCCCCCCCCATACAACCCGCGGAATGATGACAGTAATAATTATTGTAGTCTCGAGACGGATCCGATAATGATATCGGACCGATAATCGCGTTCGTCACGTTCCGTCCGAATGCTCATTGCTCGCCGCGTTGGCGCGGTGCAGTCTCCTTATCGCGGATGCAGTACACGCGCCGCCCTGTCTGGCGAAAGAAACACGTAGTGGTTAGGGGAGGGGCGATTCTGCGTTGTTCATCGTTTCCGTCTTACCTACCTAGGTATTTTTTTTGAAAAAGCTACTTACGGAGTTTACCAGACTTGTCATAGACTTTTGTGTGTATGGTATGAATGGGGACCGTGAATGCAGCTGCTGATAAATGATAATGACTATATTATAGTTGTCCAAGCGTAGATTAGTCAACTAACAGAAATTCGCAGTGTTGCGGGAAAGAGGGATAGTTTTCAGTAATACAAACTTATATTTTGATGTCACTTTTTTTCAATTATTATAGTAAGTATTTTATAATTTTAAATTAAATTGATATAAAAAAAAATAATATTTTAATCGATCAATGCAAATCATTCCGAAATAAATACCAATCAAATATCAAATAAATTCATAATGTTTCAATATCATATAATTTAACTATTATTATTTTCAAGTGAGTGTTTATGTTGATATATAAGAAAATATTCTATATTGTGTATTGGGTCTCACGTATACATTTTTACGATAGAAGCTTCAACACCGCTTAATTGTGTAACCACTTAATAACTTTCATTTTGAGGTATATTCGTGCTGATAAGCTACGTTTATGATTTAGCAGTTATCAATTTACTTCAAAATTATTGTCATGTTGTATTTTCATTTTGTCTATTCACATCTAATAGTTACTTACACATAACATCTTCCATTATTTTATAATATATTATTATATATTTTAATATCAGCAAGAATTAAAAAAAAAATTCAATACACCAAACTGTAAATTGTATTACTCAAAAATACTATAAAAATAACCAAATATCGAACAACATTATATTTTTGTAAATTACCACCACCAACAAGGATTTTAATTTTAAAATGTCTTAAGGTATTGTCAGTATTTTACCTACATAATAAATTAAAGTGGATATTTAAAATAATTAAATTCTTTCTTTTTTGTGTGTGCTTTGTAATTTTATTGCAAATTTTATTTGTGTACATTTTCACATCCAGTATATCATAGTTGATTCAACATTATTTAATTTTTAATTAAACAATTTAAGTTAGGTATTCTATCATAAACAATTGTAGATTATAACATTCCAATGAAAATTCGCTGTCCAGAAACGCACAATGCACGTCATATATTATATTATATACATTTTTATATGTTTATTTTATTTTTATTATTAATTTTTTATCGATTAAAAGAAAATTAAAATTAAAATTGCTTATAAGCTTAACTATAAATTATAATATTTGATAAAAAAAATGAAGATCTAATTGGAATACGCCATTAATTAATAAATTGTAATTGATTCTCGTGTATTTTTCTATATTCTCGGCCATTCCCTAGCATTATTGCCTAAGTTCTTCAAACTAATCAAGTAATCGTTTGAGTTTTATATGTCAAAAAAGTTATTTAGTAGGTATTATAATAATTATTATAGTACGAGTCTGATCGCAGTTATGAAATGTATTTAAAAAAGACTTCAAAGATGAAACTATATAAATGAGACTTATTTATTGTATTGCCAGCTGGGTCGTAAAATATATTCTAATATATAATATTTGAATACTTTTAATCTTCGTCTAGTTGGCCTACATTTATATTTGTTATACGCCTATAATAGTCTACCTATACTTACCGCATGTAATATAATATTTTGTATGTTATGTTATTCGAGGGGTGCGGACCGTGCAGGATATTGTTATATAGCGGTTCTAGTGCACCGAGAATTGGATTAATGTCTCAATGGAATTGTTAAATTTTTCGATGAATTGTTAACTATAGTTTCACTGGGGCCATAGTATAAAAGTTTCAAACCGACATAGGTTTTCGGCTTATCATTTTGATATACCTAATTAGTTTCTTTGTCTAACTATTTTTAATTAATGTTTCAAATGTTATAACTTATAGATATGTGCTTGTTTTTGCACGTAGAAAAATTGTCAACATGAGTGCTTTTACTTTTTAATAAATCATATATTCACTTATTGCTGTCCTATATCTCTAGAGTGCAGACCACTGCAGTATGTCATGCGTACACGTTGCTACAGTAATTATTGTTATTGCCACGCACTGATGCAAAACGTAAATTTCTAATAAGTATTTTACACTCGATGAGTCACTCAGTCACAAGACTAGTTTTCTATTAAATACAAATAAGCAATTGATTGAAATTGTTTTTAACTCGGGTTTTAAGGAGTAAATTAATTATTTAGTTATAATAGACTATTTGACATCGACGAATGTGCGATCAAGTGAACTATTACAATTATAAACGCGGGATTGTGATATTTTCTCAGTTTGTTTATTTACTTTATCAAAGCCGTTATTGTTGGTGAAAGAAACTGTATTTTTATTGATTGGTTTGACTGTGAGAATGTATTTTATTTTTTAAAGCATTTTGGCCGATTTCATTACCATTGCCGAGTATTATAATATTATGTTTTTTATTTTTAAGTTTCATGACACGAAAAGTAATTATAATACCTAGGTACTTATTAAACGTTCTTTATAATTATAATTATTAATTTACCTATAAAGTTATATTTTCAATTTGTACTTCAATTAAAAATTATAATTAAAATAGCTTTGAAATATTTCAAATTATGATTATGTTTTATTTTAATGGTCAGTTAAATACGATTTATCATTATATTAATTTGTTATTAATAACTAATGAGTAATGGCACTTGTCTCAGCGTTGTGTGTATATAGTAATAACTGCTTATAATTTTATTATGACTGTATTTGTGTCTTTGCTTACCCATTTAATAGTTAGTGTTCAAAAAATCTACGTACATTTAAATAATTAAATAATATTTTAATTATTATGAAATATGAATTATCACATCTAAGTTAAAATTAAATGTTATGAATAATAATTTGTTTTTATATAAATCACAAGGTTTAAATATTTAAAAATTTAACTGCCTATTTTAAGGTATGAATAAAAAAAAATTAATATTAAAAATATATTCATGTATGAACTAAATTGTAATACTTGACAACATTTAAATTACGTATTCCGTTCATTAACTCGGTTAAATTTGTATCCCTTCAATCTTCTGTTCATAAAAATTATTCATTGGTTTGACCTGTTTCTACTTCTCATAATTTGTTCCCCTAAGCGGTTCTCCATATAACCATGTAATTTAAAAATGTCTAAATCATCGTACCTTTAAAACTAAAAAAAATAAACAAATTTACATTAAGTTAATACATTGGTAAATTCCTACTTATTGTAAAATAAGAAAATTTCTGAGATTAAACTGTATTCCTTAGTAATAAATTGATAATTCAGAGTTAGATTACCATATAGACATTATGCCAACACCAAGATAAAATATTTGCACCTACATAGTTTTTTTTTTAAATGGCAAACAATGCTGCTATTATTTTATTATTTTACTATAATTGCTATTTTAGTTAAACATATTAAGTTCTTCTAATGTGTTAGTTCCGCCTTAAATTATTTTATATTTTTGTTTGTTAGGTAAGTACCTAATTTGTACAGGTTTATATTTCATTACTTAGCATTTTTAAAATTATTGATTGTAAATATATTTGTTTTAAATTATTAACCTACAATTTTCTTAATTAAATCGTAAATTCATATCCTAAAGGTAATTAATTTTGTTTCTAATATTCAAGATATTCCAATCTATAGGTCTTGTGGTACGAGTGTTTGATAATATTTCGCAACTATCAGTTTTCTGAGCGAAATGATAATAAATTACTGTCCTCATAGTTTACCAAAGTATTTCCCCTGCTACCTTTATAAATCTGAACGAAAATACAATTAATGTGGCGGAGCTTAAATTGTATCCATGTACTCAGAGATACCTATACTTTAACCCTTCAATCTTAGGTTCACAGTATATTCACCAGATAGAGTAGTTGTTGCAGGTTATAGTTATATCAGTTTCCAGGAGATAGCGTTGTAGTATATAAAACTTCACAATAATATAGACTGCGTTTCCGTTGAACTGAAAGCTTAATAATATGTTAAACTTATGATGTTAAATTAGAACGAAATATTTTGTATGTGCTTCTAATGTCTTTAATAGTTTTTATTAAATTATAACTCAAATTAAATTTATGAAATATCTAGTAATAATTAGACTTTGAAAATAATTCGTGTAAAAAATTGTATAGATCTAAATATAATTTATTTTATATGTTTGAGGGTTAAATGATAATTATAATACAATAGGTACGTTTTGAACTTTTTCTTAAACAATATCTTATTTAAACTTAACAATTCAAGATTTTTAATTGTGAATTGGTATACCTCAGCTATATTGATTTAACAAAAAAATTGTTTAATTATTGTTATTAGTTTGAATTCTCGTAAAAGTGATAATTTTTGGGATCATTATTTTCTGATTTCAAACGTATTCATAAAATAAAGTAGTAAATAGTAATGTAGTAATGTGAGTATTTACGTATTACAGTTTTTGGCAGAAATCATGCATATACATTAAATGTATGAGTATAACCATCTTTCTGTATAGCAGAACACTGTATCGACTCTCTTGATGAAACGTAATAGCCAATAGGTATAATATAGGTATAGTAATATATAAAATATAATAAGTACCTATATAAATTTCATAATATTTTTTTGTTTTTGATTCGAATTTATATTTCAGGACTGTTTTGATATTTAGAACAATACAATTAAAAATAATAAAATACTTTGGTAAACTAAATGTTTAACTGGTTAACTAAATACTTGGCACGGGATTAAGGTCAATATATATATAATATGTATATTCGTTGACCGGGTCTTGTAGTAAATATGAATTATACGTTGAATTATGCGTAGAACAATTATGTTACATGTTTTATAAATTACACTCCAGTTACCCCTAAAATTATTCGTTATATTTTTAATATAACCAAACAATATACATTTTAGATTAACTTTAATATTAAACGAGGTTGTTTTAATTTTAAATAAGAAACTATAGTACTATAGTGCCATTTGTAGATTCCTTAATAATATGTAAATAAGGTCTATATTAATAGCATAATAACTTTATTTTAAGAAACAAACGTTTTTTTTAGAATTAACACTAGATTTCTCAGTTAGCATCAAAGGCCATTTTATTTCGTTAAAATGCAAATGCGTTTTGGTTAACTTATATGTATAATATATGTTATAAAATAATTTATAATATTCATTTGAAAACATTTTTGTTTGGAATTCGAAGAAAAGTTTATCAAATAATATTATCATCAAATATCTAAATGACATTTTATTTTTGTATAAAAGCACTTCATTTGCTGCAGAAATATCGTTGATATAACTTGACGGTATATGGAATATCAAATATCAAACAATGGAGTTTGAAAAATAATTTAAAAGTTAATTTTATTCTAGTTTAGTCTATAAAATAAATTCGGGTACCTACTTAGTTAAGAATATATTTTTATTTTTCAAATAAATGTTTATCTACACCAAAAATGTTCATTTACTTTTAGAAGTTTAGAAACTTTTGAACAGTTATATAGTTTATTCGGCAACTCATTGTAAAAAGTGTAATATATTTTGTATCACGAAATATGGTTTGTGAGATTTAAAGACAATATTGTGATTAAGAAATGTAGCTTTTGTTTGCTTGGTAATTAAAACTGTTTTACAATGTTAAAATGGTTTTTATAAGCGGGACTTTTTTGATCATTATATGTTGGTGGCAGGGTCTGTGGTATATACTTGGTACCTATTATGTAGGATGCGACTATGCTAGAATACCGTGTGTGAAGGCTCGTTGTAGTATTTTGAGGACAGTGAAAAATGACGCATTTATGTGAAAAATAGATGAGAGACTTGACTGACAGTCGACAGACACTATAGTTCAAGGAGTCGTCATGTTAGGTACTAAGTTATGAATGATAAGTTTGCCGCAGAAAAAGGGTAGGTATACCTAAATAACGTTATTGCAATTTTGTGCTGTTTTACGGTAACATGTTACGTTAATTTTGTGTCATACTTTTCCAGCGTGGAAAACTATTATTATTACTACCTACCTATAGTTGAAACCAACATATCATTTTTTACTATCCGGTAAGTTCGTAACTTATGTGTAGAAAATGACATGACCTTAGTAAATTATACTGACATGCTTCGAAATACCTTTAGGATTACCTTTGACTGACGCCATCAGGCCATCAATATAAACATGATAGTAACTATAGTAATTACTAATTGACATTAAACAATCAAATGATGAACCAAACTCTAATCCCACAAGTATTTGACCGTTTTAAAACTATATAATATTCATTTTGAGCTTATAAGCTTACAAACCTGGCTTATAAGGGTTTCCGTTTCGAATGTTATATTTTTTTAACCAAAATATTAATGTTTCTTTATGATCACATCTAATGGTGACATAATATGTTGTAGTAATCTATTCATAAAATAATATTTGTTTTGTGTTTTATTGTTTTATTTGCGTATTAGTATAGCTAACGATTGTACATTTATGATAGTACGTTTAATATAATATTAAGTTGATAAAATATTATTTTAAATAAATTAAAACATATTATAAAAACCAAGTTTGTGATACTACAGTTTTTTCAATGATTTTATTCCTTAGTTAGATCTCAAGGTTTCGATTAAAATCATATTGGCATTTAAATGTTAATTATTCGAGAGTGTAAACAGTTTTTTTCATGGGAAAGGATATTTGTTTTCGATTTGATCTGAACATTGCGTTAAAAATGTATATTTCTGAAATGGTAAATATAAGTTTTATACGTGTATCACATAGAGTTAAAGGTATCTTGCAACTTCTGGTTGTAAAATACATGTAGGTACCTGAATACGTAGGTGGACATGGGCATATTATACAAAATATATACAATATAAAAACATGCGCGTGCACATCACTTCCACAACAAAAACTATTTCAAAGATCTTTGTTAAGGGGATTCGATACCGTGATTTTCTGTTCTTGTCTAACACACGCGCGACATAGTATTTTAGATGTGTTTTTGCCAAATATTCCAATTGATCTATAGAAGCGATAAGATTTCTGAAACCAGATTTGAATTTGTCGTCAAGTCTACTTGAAATCGACATTCCCACATTTTTGATTTTTTGATTTCAACTTCTCAAAAAATTAAAATATCAGAATTTTTAAGTACTCTTTTTGAATATGACATTTTTAAGAATTTGGAGGATAATATCAAAAATGTGGGAAAGTCGATTTCAAGTAAACTTGACAACAAATTCAAATGTGTTTTCAGAATTCTTATCGCTTCATTAGATCAATTCATTAGATCATTCATATGTTTGGCAAAAAACACGTCTAAAAAACTATGTGCGCGTGTGTTAGACAAAAACAGAAAACCACGGTATCGAATTTAACTAATATTGATATTAATATTCAGTTTTGATGGTTTTTTTCTTGTTCAGCCGACATTATAATACAGTATGTCCCAGAAGTCCCCAAATGCTCTTGCAAACTTCGTCGACGGCCAATGTCTATGATATTAATTATTAATGTATATTATATATTGTTATTTGTTATAAACGAATTATAGCCTGTATAGGTTATTTTACCTATAGGGTTTTTTTTTCTCTTGAATCATTATAATGTTATATGTATAACATCACGTCATGTACACACGACCTATTAATTTTGACTTAACACTTTAGGATGGGTTATACAATATCATCTCCGCTGTTGGTTTGACCTATCCCCACAGTGAATGTGTGTATGTGTGTGTACCGTACTGAAAGAGGAAATGACTTGAATTTGGCGAA
>NC_042495.1:56742753-56793006 GCF_005508785.2 Acyrthosiphon pisum
AAAAGGGGGCCACCCAGTAGTTTAGATCAAAGGTGAGCATTAACTAGTTAAATAGTTAAAGTTAAGTTAAAAAGTTAATTTTTTTTAAGCGTTTTAACTTAACTAGTATAATTTACAGGTTGAAATAACTTAGTTTTTATGAGTTGAATTAAAAAAAATCCATCAAGTTAAAAACATTTTGACATTTTTCATTTATACGTAAATGTCAGTATATCAGTATGCATTAAAATTAATCCAATAAAAAAGGACATACAAGTCTGGACAAGGACTTCTGGGACATGCTGTATATTACATCTTAATAATTTTACTTTTACTTCGTGATGGTAGTCTTTTACGATTTATGTTTAAAAAAAAAAAAAAAAATATTTATTCGCTTATTTCATTTGGAGGTTATGCAAGGGATTGTCGTTATCATGTTTTTGTAATTTTTTCGTACATCGAGTGATCTTCACATAGTGATTCTCTTTTGTGTCTAATTATAATTTTATTATAAATTAGAGCGTTTTCATTAAAAAACTCGTTTTTCGTATTAAATGTTAATAGTATGAAACATTTTGTAGACATAATGTTTTATACTATTGACATTTAATAAAATATTATAGCCTTATCCGTAAATACCTATGTAATAGAAAATACATTCAATTTTAGTGAACATTAAAAGAGATGTTTTACGTTTTTAGATTACAATGTAATTTTAAGTTTATTTTAAGAATATCTGATTCTCTTAAAAATAGCTTGAACACACAGATGTGAAAAAATATTTATCTAAAATACGTTGACCTTTTGATTTGAATTATAAAGCGTATTATAATTCACAGAATCTGTACGAAATTCCATTCTATATAATTTATTATTCGTTATTAGGTACCTATTAAAATGTTTTTGCTATGTTTACCAACGTATTAAAGTTTTATACTGTACAAATATTTAACCATAATTTGTTTGTGTGTTTTAGGTAAGTCAAAACTCTGGATTCCTCATTAACTACGATTTTCAATACAGTAGGTACTTATACAACTTTCGGTAAGGAATTGACATGGAACATTGTGGACCATCACGCTTGGAGTATAATACAAAAAAATAAAACAAAAAAATCCTATTTAATTTCAAATAAGTAACCCAAAACCTCTTAATAATAAATAATGTTTAAATAATTAAATACATAAAACCTATATCGTATGGTGCGTTCATGAGATTGATACTAGAATTTGGCTCTAAAAAGTTGTTAACTCATCCCGAAAACTAGTAAGGACTACAAAACAACTTTAGTGTCGGGGAACATTGAAAAAGCCATTACACTTTCAAATTTGTAATAATGTACGATAATGCGACTGTTATTTATGATATCTAGGCGATTTTTTTGTACTTTTCGAAATATCTTGGGCAGACAGTGTTGCGCAAAAAACTATTATCAACCGACGATTAAAGTTATTATATCTATAATTTAAAACTCATACATTTCAACAGGCCCCTGCACATCAAATTTTGGGCCTATGTAATAAATGTGTTTGCGGGCACTATAAGTAGAATATTATTTAATATAAAAAAAGTATTCCTATCAAAATTTCAAAAATTACAAATTAATTTCAACGGGCTCCCCCTAAAATAGCTGGGCTCCTGAACTCCAAGTCATTTGTGGGGTCCTGCATTTCAACAAACATTTTTTAATTTGTCAAGTATTTGCCTATAAAGGGTTAAAGGTTAAAGGTTAATAATATAATATAATGTTAATAAAATAGTTATTTTAAAACTAACTAAATTAGGTAAAATTGTACTATTAATCATGGACAATGACAATATTTTTATTCGCAGAGTGCCAGAGTATGGTTAATATCACAAATTATAATTTTTTTTTACAGTTACATTGAAATTGTTTGAACATCAATAATAATCCCTTAAGTATTGATAAATTTAAAAACTTGACGAATGCATATTAATTGAAATGTATCAGTTTTAAACCATAGATGATGTTATATTTATAATTTTTAATCATATAGATATGTTTTTTGCCTCACACTGGGACTTTGTGATTACAGTCACCTATGCACTCGCTTAAACTATACTCTGATCGGATAAGTTTAGTCGTAGTCGCGCCCGCCACCAGAAATGGCTGATAAATGAACGATCAAACAAATTAAAATGGATGTTTACAAGCACAGAACGTTGTGTCGCGACAGTGTAGTAGTGTACCTACGTTTTAAATAATGAGATTTTCTTTCTTTCTTTTTGCATTGTATTATAAATTATAATAGTTCTTCTTCTCTTCTTGTCAACTATATATTATTATTATTTATTATAATTTGCTACGTGCATGCCTGCGCGGTGTGACCATTGGTCTTGTACTCTCGCGTACCGTCGGTTGCCGGTCTCTATTGTATGGATACTTTATTTTCGTCTATTGTACGCCGCTTATATACAGAGTGAAATTTCGCCAAATTCATGTCATTTCCTCTTTCAGTACGGTACACACACATACACACTTTCACTGTGGGGTTAGGTCAAACCAACAGCGGCGATGATATTGTATAACCCATCCTAAAGTGCTAAGTCAAAATTAATAGGTCGTGTGTACATGACGTGATGTTATACATATAACATTATATGCTTCAAGAGAAAAAAAAAACCCTATAGGTAACCTAACCTATACAGGCTATAATTCGTTTATAACAAATAACAATATATAATATACATTAATAATTAATATCATAGACATTGGCCGCCGCTGAAGTCTGCCCTGGCATCTGGGTCGCTGTGGTAGTATTATGTAGCCGTCCGGTCGGCCTGCAGCGGTCGTGCAACGGTCTCTCTCTCTCTAATGAATTGGCTTCCAAGACGAACCGGGAAGTCACGTCGTATCTGAGTTCTTCACCCCTGCAAGGAGTTAATTAAAACCAGACAATCCGTTACGGTTTATGTTCCATTACCCTTCTCAACTTGATCGTGAAAAAAAATAAATAATAAAAAAAAAACCTATAACAATGTGTAGGTGGTGCGTGTACCTACGTGTGCGCTCGTCGTTTTTCGAGCTTTTCGATTAAATAATAAGAATAATAATAATAAAAATAGTAATAATCTGTTGACATTGCTATGAACTATAAAACTATATATAGTTCATATAGTAATCATATATGATTGACGTGGATCGTCAAACGTGCAGTGTCGGGAAGTAACAAAGAACGGACATATTATTATTTTATTATGTAGAACCTAAGTACAATAATTATTGTTCTATACTATATTTATTATATATACTCTATATAGACGTTCAAACCATAGAATATAGAGTACAGACTGTCTTCCAGATTGTGTTATTTTTTTATATACTGTTCTTTTTTTGCCCCTAATAGGTTTTAAGTTCTACTTTCAAACTTTTATTCAAAAAGTACGTGATTAGGTTCTCAAATAATCTAATAATACATGTTTTTTAAATATCAAGGAAATTAAACATTTGAGTTAATTGTATTTTGAGTTACAATTCTGCACGTGCATCTTCTTTGTTTATTTTGTGTTTTGTTTTTTTTATCGATATCGATCACAAAATAATCGTTAATGTATTAAGTTCACTTTAATTTTATGATTATATTTTATACTTACTACTCAGTTTTTGTGAAAAGATGAAACGAAATTTTTTTATTTATTTACAATTAAGTACTTATTAGTTAGGTATTATTAAATATTAATATAAATTGTTATACCTAAACCAAGTTGAGTAATATTGTTAGTTGTTACGGAAATATAATTGCATGTTTATCAACTGTCTTACAAGCGAGTTATTGGAAATATCAACTTTGGCATTTTATAATATATACCTATTAGATCCATTAGTTTCTGTGATCGGTGTGGTGCATTATTTATGCAATCCTCAGGATAATATGTTTAATATTTGAATACTTTTAATGTCTTTATGTCGTGGTCTTGCTAAATCTGGGACACCTCAATTGAAATTAAATACTAGTCACGATTTTATATTAGTTGTTTATTTTAATAGATTTAGGTTTGTAATTAAGCTGATACTTAACGCTCGAATTACTACTTTATTGTCGTGATATTTTAAATGACCATTGTTAGTATATTATTTTTTTTTTAGATTTTGATCGAGATGACATAATGTTGTGTTTATTTTTACGTATGTTATAATTATTGATGTATAACAGTGTAGAACAGTGTTCAAAAAGTTTTAAATAGGTTTTCATTAAATTTAAAACTTGATTCTAATGTTATTTTAGGGTTTTCTATTAGTTTTCAAGAAAAATCTACCAAAAAACTAAAAGTTATGTCACGCAGAAGTTTATGAGAGTAAATTTTATATAAAATTATAAAACTTTTTTTAATTTTACGTCGATATTATTTTAAGATATATTTCTATCAATTGTTAGTTTTGTCCTTTGAGGCTCATACATTTTAAATAGTACTTTAATCGAACCATATTAATCACTATAATAATATAGGTATTCCCAAAACTGTTTCGTATAGTTGTTGTAATATAACATATGTCCGTTATTATAAATTTTAAACAGAAATATAATTGTAATCCTAGCTTTGCTAAGAATCATTAATGATTTATCGTTGCTTTCAAATTTCAAATAATTATACAATATGCTGCGTGGTTTGGCTGAAGTCAGCGGAGCGAGACAGTGCTTAACCCCCTGTATCTGCAACAGTATCCCGTACCGTGCGGGTTTAAAATGGTAATTAATTTTCCTATTAGTTACCAATTTACGATGTAATTGCAATCAAAAAATAATTTTAACCGCCGATGGTATATAAGTATATGGCCATAACATGGGTATCGGGTACTTGTACGTTATTATACAACTAAAAAATGCATTATTGATGTAAGTACATATTATTTATTATTATACCGCTGATAATGGTTTTAACATTGCATACATGTATTAACGCACTCATCTGTACATGTGCAGTAAGTACACATCAGTTCTACTACATTTTATTATACTATGGTTATTCATTATATTGGTGTTGGGGCGTTACCCGTGTAATCTTGTGGGACATTAACTTCTCGAATGGATTTTCTGGGAAGTTTTGGGTCGGGTTGACTTAAAACTACGATGGATTACTGCTGTGTTGGTGTACACAGGTATTTTAATATGTACATAGGTTGTAGACTATAATGTTGTATAATTATGGAATCGCTGCCCGTTCCAGTGTTTGTATGCTATACCTTAGTGGCCAAGTATATAGTTATCTCAAGTACAACATGACTACTGTTTGAGAATGCCGATGTGATTTTATTGAAATTGCTACATGTAGGTAGGTAGGTATTATATTCATACACGAAGGAATCAGGGAAACCAATTTCACTGTCGTAAATCATAGTTATTCCATGTACACCGCCGACTGAACTAGCTCTTTTTGACAAGTTTCAATAATTATTACCGAAGGTAGTTAAGAAGTTTATCATCGAACTTAATATTATAACAACGGGATGTGTGTACAAAACATAATATTTTACACAACAATTTAAAATGCTATATTTTAATGCATAATATTATGTTGTATATATTATTGTATATGGTGGCACATTACTGGTATAAAAACTAACTCTTGAAAAATGACGAAATTCAAATTAAATTGACTGATGCCTGTATTGTGAATTGTGGTTGTAGTTGCCTAATATGGTTTAAAGTAACCAGTTCAATCGGTGAGCTTTTCATGCTAAGAACATAATGCATACAATTTTTTTTTGTATCATGACGAATAATATAATTATGAAATAACTGATCTTCTGCAATATTTATTCAATAAATAAAAAAAAATCTTACATCTCTCATTGTAGTATTGAACATTTCAGTGTTACGAAATAGTATTTAAATTTTTTTATTTATAATTTACGTCCTTAAATCATGTTATGAAGTTATAGATTTTATTATTGTATTAGCCAGTTTTTAAATTTTAATTTAATGGAGATGTATTATATAACAATGATAATATATCACTATATCAGTTATGTGTAAATATATATATATAGGTATATAATATAATATATGTGTGTATAGATGTCTATTAGACATCCTTCCTCATCTTCCGTAAAGTTATAGGTACCTCTTGAGAATTATCATATGAACAGAAGAAAAAATTCAAGTCCATCGGTGTTTAAAGAGGTCCTTGGCCCTTGCTGTTTCCCTATATGGCCAAACGTGCTCGAAACCGGTATTTATCATTCCAATCCTATTCAGATCTGAATTTTTTTTCAATAACACGGGTATACGGGATCCCAGTCATTGATATCGTGTTAAAATCCGTCCTTGGTAGAGAGGACAGTTTAAAAAATAAAAAACCAAAAACAATCCGGATTTTTTTCTCCAAAACTCTCGTTAGGAAGATAAATCGCGCATACATGTTCAAAGAACTGGGAACCATTAATTTCTATTGCAACACCCGTGTATACGTATGACGTAACTCTTGTAGCTTTTTTCTCTGCATATAACCTTGAAATATTGTTGATTTATGTGGTCGGCAATCTTCGCATATGGTCGGACTTAGCCGCTCTAAGCCGTCAATCGAATACTAGAAATTCGGGAGATTGTTTATGTACAATATTATAAATAGAAAAACCATCGGCGCATAGTAATATTACGATATATTTTGTTCATTTTGACTTTCATAGATTATTCTACTCAATTCAAATAATATAATAATGTGTTCATATTTGATTAGATCGAAAGTTTCGAGCCATGTATTTAAATTGTTATGACCTAATAATGCGCGTTCAATATTGTTTTAGATAAAAATCGTGTTATTATTGTAGGAGTTAAAGTGTCTGGTCCGAATGATAAGTAGAATTAAGTAGGTAGGTACTTGATTAGTGCTATAAGAATAAATTAGTTTTATCTTTGTATATAATGATTCTATATTAATTCCCTTTTTGATTTAAAAACTATTATTATTATTTATTATATTATATCAGAACGGTTTAACGTAGTAACTAATTCGTTGTAAAAATATTCGTGTTTCATCGAAGATATTGGTCGAGTTTACTTTCTTAAGACATCTCGAAAGTACCCAAAATGAATTAGTACGCGTTCAACTAAAATTCCAATCAGATTCGTGATTTTCATAAAAATGTTTAACTACGATCGTAATCAATTTTTAAGTTCATGTGCAGTTCAGTTTTGATCTGAAACAATTATGTTTATTCGACTTGATATAATATAGTCACGTCAGCGTCGTCTTGACTGTCTATCTCTGGCCGTCGTCCAGTCAACATTTCTCTCTCCCTGTTTTTCTCCCTTATAGGCTACATCGCATTTCATTATGCAATTGTTTTTACTGATAAATCTGAATCGTGAATACGATTTCACCAGTACAAAAGGTCACCCAAAGATGACCCCCAAGTAAGAGGGCGGACCACATAACCTACCGTGGTTAATCTGGTGCACGCGGTCACTTTCGCCCAGTCTAAAGACTGGTTCTGCTTATCCAGTACAGCGCATAATATGATTTAACTATTTTTATTATTATTATATCATATGTGATCCGTACGCCCGGTCCTATTAATTTTGTTTCCTGCCTGAAATTGATCGGTTACCAGCCATTTGTAACATCTGTGGAATTAAATGCATCGTACTAAAAAATATAAAAATAATAATAAAAAAATAATTAAATAAGTACGCATACGCCGTACATGACTGTAAAAAGTCTGCCTAATGTGAAAATGTAACATTTGGCATACAGCCAAAGTAATAATGCACAATAGGATCATTTCACCTACGCCCCATATTTTATAATACCGAGCTATTACGATAATCCCTCCAGGCTTTGGAGATATAATGCAGTGTTAATTTATGACCTCTGGCTACTTAAAACGTTTGTTGTCAACGTTTATGTATATTGACCTTTAACGCAACTGAAGTATTTATTAATCGAAAAATCAATTTTATAGTTACACAAATGTGTTTCGTTTTGTGTAGGTTCTGTTATATAGGTACTAGTCAAACTAATATGTTGATATTTTTTTTATTAAAATTATAATTTATGAAGAAATATCATAATTTAATACTTTTTATTCTTTGAAGTTTCTTGTTTTGTGTATTAAAAAAATAAGTAGTTCATATACTTATATTTGAATTTAATTGATAAATAAAATAACATACAACTAATGTACTTAAACTAACTAAGAATAAACTGTTTTTTAATTTGTTGTCAAATACAATATAATAAAATGTTTTCATCAATATTTCTTGAGAATTGTAACTTCAGAAAACCGTATAAATATATAATTCCACTGAAAGTACCTAGATTAGGTTATTAATATTATCGAAAACAATTTAAAATTACTGATTAATATGTGTAAGTACCTATTTATATCCTTATAGTAAATTTGTATGTGAGGCATATTTTACTATTATAGTACAAGTATGTACATATTGTACATATCAATTTATGTATATTATATTCTATTTTATACTTGTTAGTTAATTTTAACTATGAAGAATTTTTCTTTTTGTGTACTTTTAAATATTGGAAAATCTATTACATAATTTTCTGCATTTTATAAGTTGTATTAGTTTTGTAATACTATGCAAGTTGTAACCTTTTACAACCAACTCGTATTAAATGCATTTAAGTGAAGTACATTCACTTTTATTGAAACTACCTATTATTCGTTTATGTATTGGTATTCGGTACCTAACAAGTATAACAGCAGTGTTCTGCAAAGTTTTGAATAAGGTGTGATGGAACTATATTCACAGAATTTGTATTAATATAATTATTGAGTCCTAGAACTTCATATGGTTTGAGCATAACAAGTTATTGAGTTACAGAAATAAGGCAGATATTTTTAGGAAAATCATAATCACAAAATAAATTAAAATGTATAAAAATATATCCAATAATGTCAATATTTTTATTCTATATCATTTATTCGGAACCAGCTGGTTTGATTGAGTTCAATTACACCAAGTGTTTATGTATGATGTCAATTTAAGTCGTTAATAAAGAGTTTTTGACATCTAATATACCTACCTATATTTAAAATACTTGTTTGAAATTTATATTCTTTCTTATTTGAATTTATTTTAACGAAAAGTTAGACGTATTTTTAATCAAATGTTCATAAGGCATGTATAATTATTAATTATGTAACATGTTAACATGTACTTACTTCCCTATAGATAATGTAAAAATTATTGATTACAACTTGAGCTACTGCAAGTCCACACAAAATTATCGGTTATTATACACTAATATTTATATGGTCACTGCTAGAAATTTTATTTTTTGATACTGGTCTTAACAAATACGGACAACATAAATAATACCTGCTATAACAACGATTTTTTTTTTTATGGTTCCTAATGTCCTATATTATAAATCAACCAGTTTTCTATTTAAGCGAGCAATAAGTATGTCCTGTATATTATATACTAGTAATGACATTTTTTATTTGTTTTTAATTATGTCATCGTTGACTCAGCAGTAGGTTACTACTATTAATTTTAGAACGAACAATAGCCATATAATGGATTCTGTGCTGCCATAGTATTACAACAGGTGCCAAATTATGATAATTGGGTAAATATTGTATTATTGTAAATTGTTGTAAATATTCCATTCGATATTGACGCGTATATGGCTTCAATAACAATTAACAACTAACAACTAATATATAATAATGATATAATGCAGCATATAGGGACTTTACAATGCCAATAAATAGCATATCAGTGCACTTAAAGAATGAACTATTTTTCGAATATTAAATTTTAAATATTAGGTATATCGATTTTCACGCGATTGTATGTTTTGCTCGCTTCAAAAAATTTTGCTGGAATCTAAGCACTATTTGGAAATTATATACTATCGCTATTATGATGACTGTAGTCTGTAGTCTACACTTAAGACTTGACCCACACATTTTAAGATCAAAGGCTGTGTGGGTTCTTTCTCAACAACCGACAGCACATCGTATGTGCGTCACATTAGGTATGTAAATCACGCGGCAGTGCTGTATTATTATGTTCCCATTTTTTAAGTACAAAAAAAGCGTACTATATATTATAATACTATACACACTGTTGAGGATGCGGTCGAGTTGGCAGCATGCGCGTGCTGGTCGGGCGGGAAGGTCGATATAGTCCTGGCGGAAAAAAAAACAAAACCAAACCAAACATTATAATAATGAAATAACAATAATAATAATAATAAAAAAATACGAAACAATTAAAATATAGCGATGATAACGTGCACATATATACATATATTAGAATATAATATGCTTATAAACGTTATAATGCGAAACCAAGGAATATAACTGAACTGAAATTATAACCATAACCCGTTACACGCACAGTTCACATGTCGAAATGTATGTTTCGTCTGCATAATAATAAATCGTTCATATAATTATTATTGTTGCTTCTTGCAGATGTTCCGACCTTTGTATAATACTATTTTAATAATATTATTATTGCACCGGTCAATCAAAAAGTCCTCTAGACCCTCTGTCGTGTTTACGAAAAATAATAAACGTCTCCTCTTCCAAGATACTCGCGAGTACCTGACCCGTCTAGCCAAAAATGACTATGACAACAGTATAACGTAAAAAAATTATATTTCGTCGTCGCGTCACGTTCTTGTTTTCCCGCTTCCATGTACGATGATCGAGTTTTGGGTTAGTTTTTTGGTCCGTGCCAAGTGTATGCGATACGGTGATAAATGATAATAATATTAGATGGTATACAATTGTATAATACTCGTATAAACACCAAGAATGCAGGCCCGTATTTGGACATTTTACCCCCCGAGGCAACATATTTTAGCCGCCCTTTCATACCCCCCACCCCACAAAAAAAGTTATTATTTTTAAATGTAAGATATAGCTACTTTGTTGTAGACATTGTTCTAGTCCATAGAAAATGTAATCAACTACCTTATTCAATATGTGAAGCCCATGCTTAGACTAATATAATACCCTCGTATTCCTCATAGAATAATATATTGTCATACCCCCAATTCACCCCCCCCCCCCCACATATAAAATATAAGTAAATTACCTATAATATAATATTAAAAATAAAAAAATATATTATATTATATATAATATTGAGAAATTTACTATATGTCTATATCCATGTCTTGAACAGTTGTAATTACTTTAATGGAGAAACATTTTGTGGAATAAAATATAACTTACACGGCATACTTGTAAGGGTACTTAACATAAGCTCTAGCCTCTAAGAATACTTGATGTTCATAGATTTCTTTGATTTCATCATTTCTTACAGACTTGTACCTATATGTATTAAATTATAATTATTGAAATAAAATATTTGAATACTACTATTTAAAAAGGTATTTACATTCTAAAATATTTAAATATCATATTCTAAATAAAATCATTTAGTATTTAGAAAAAGTTGAACTGAATAGTTTTTATAGTAAATCATATAATCTTATATAAGTTAAAATGTATTATTCTTAGATAGTAAGATGTATAGTCTGTGACACATAGTTAACATTTTTATATGATAAGTAGGTATAATACCTACCTACGAGGATACCAATCTATTTATAGATGTAATCTATATATATATAGTTGAATGTGTGTGTGTGTCCATATTACCGTAGCAACCATTTATATAATATTTTGAGATTTCCGTCCGTGTGTGTCTCCATATTACCATGGCAACCAATTATATATTCTTTTGAGATTTTCGATGGAATGTTTTGTATATAAATGGTTGCCATGGTGATATGTAAAACATATTATTCATATAGAGTTGACAATTTTAATGGGAAACGAAGTGCACGGGATCAGCTAGTATTAAATATTAAACAATAATTATCAAAATAGTTTTTTCAATAAATTTATTGAAGTGTAAATATAAATATAATTTTTTTTTGTTATTGGATATTACTTTGATATAACATTGCCGCCCCCCGAATAAAGTAAACTTGATGCCGCCCCGGGCAACACTGGACACTTGCCCCCCCCCCCCCCCCCCACAAATACTAGCCTGTAGGAATGTGAAATCAAACACACACACTCACACATATCCGACCAGTGTTGTTGATTCCATATTTCCATTGCCATGAATCTCAAACCATATCTATAATTATACATATAATAATAATAATAATAATTACTACTATTACTATTAATTGTATCTAATGACCTAAAAAAATTATTTGTTGACGAATTTAGGTAGTTAATGTTCTAATAAAGAGAACGCAAATAACACGTATACTGTTTGTGTATACGAAATCGTGAACACGTGCTGTTATTTTATGTGCAATGTGCATATTATTATATTTATAATAGAATATCATAATATAGCTACGTATAATAATATGTATTCGATTGAGCGATAGTAATCTGCGTGTACGGACGGGGTAAAAGTGTGAGCTAAAAATTTGTCCCGATTTTAATTAATATTACGACTGGTACACTGCAGTGCAAAGCAATACGCATTATATATATGATATGTGCGATTCGTAACGTATTATCATAATGCCAAACGTATCCATTTTCCAACGCTGCTGTATGCATTTTTTTTCTAGATGATTTAGGTTCTATATGATAAATTCTTTAACACTAACACGGGTCGTATTTTGGTTTGGTTTGATGTTATTTAGTGTTTAGCAGAAGTTTCTTTTTTGCGCTTACAAATATAAAAATGATTCGATTCATCCTTATCGACTGACAACAATCGATGTACTTACGTGCATATATAAGTGAGAAATATGCGTAATTAGGTATTTACATAACTTCAAAGTAATTGTTAAGTACGTACCTATATATAATTTTTTGGGTTTTTGTAGTAGGTATCGTTAATTTCACTAGCCATATTGCCATTTGAACGTTATATTTATAATACATTAGGCCTACTTTTAACCTCCACACGATTCTTTCTCAGTGAGGCCCAGTAATCTTTTCGATATTAATTTAAATAATAATAAAAAAAAATTCTTATAGTAATAGTGAAGTCGTAGGTGAATGATATATTATACAATTAATAAGTTAATTCCATAACAGTACAGATTTTTCAATATTAATGATAAACCATAAACCACTCAATTTGTTAACGTAATCTTTACAATTTGCATATAAGCAAATCGAGTGCTGTGGGAGGCTGAAACATTGTTCTACACTTGTCCTATTTAATACCGTTGTGTCATTACTCATTAGATAGATTAGTTCTAAACGAAACGGTCGTTGCAACTTTGAACTGTATCATTTGGATGCTATGTACATTAATTCAGTAATTTAAACGTTGCGACTATTATAACTAAAATAAGATAAACAACATTCTGTAATAATTCGAGAATATATGAATGCGCAGTGGTCTGACTCGGTTCACTCGAGATAGCTCGACAATTAAAAATCAAGAAAGTAATAATAATAATTAATTTGCTTTAGAAATTTCAATTTCTTCTGTGTTTATCTTGAATGAACCTAGGTACTGTAGTTTATTAGCAGTTAAAACAAAACTTCCGAATGGGACGAAAGTCGTTAGTTATATTAATACTATTATAAAGCATTGAATAAAATCTTCACCGAAAAAACACTTGGACCTGTATACGACCGTTTCGGAGAAACTAGAAAAGACCTCATCTGACCTGTTGTGAATATTTGTATTGCATATTGTCTGCTTTGCCACTGTAAATTAGAACAGTTATTCAGCAGAAGAGTTGTTTGAATGGTTATAAATATGTTTTTTTAATGCTTTTAAATATTGTATGTGTGTGTTTTCCCGTTGTTTATTGTGCTATAATTTTTTTATTTTTGTCGGACGAACTAAACTCGTTTTATTTTATGGTTTTTTTTTTCATTACATGAAATAAGCTTGCATGTAATGAAGAGGTATAAGCAATAAGTGCGTAATTCTCTTAACATTCCAGAATGGTTTTGAATAAAATATAACGGAGTCTAGTAGTAAATAAATAATGTACATATTATGACATTTATACTTTATAGAACCTAAATATTATTATTATGATAATTTTCGTTTATTAATTAAATTCTCCGCTGAATTCCCAAATAATGTGCCTGTAAATACATATAGTATTATATTCTAGGTACCTATATACTTTGGAGCTATAATATTATATATAATAATTATAACACACGATTGGCTTATGGAAGGTAGATAAATAATTTTTTTATTATTTTGCATGTATTTTATGTATTGTTTAATGAATGGTTATTACTTATTATTTGAAAATAATACATTTTTTATACTATAATATATAGGGTGATTCACCAAGCACGTTTACCCCCTTTTTTCTTCAATAATGCAGTTATTCAAAATCTGATTCTTATTTGAAAATATGGTCTTTAAGTAGATACATATATTTAAAAATTTAAAAATGTTTAATTTGAATAAATTCATTATTAAAGGAAATATAAGGGTGAGCATGCTTGTTGATCACCGTGTATATAAAGATAAATATATAATGTATGTTTAGAGGTATGGTTATGCAGAAATCCGGTATGCATTTTTATCAAACTATGCAGTTAATTAAATTTGAATTTGCATGCACCGTATCAAATGTAGTTATAGAAGAGTCTACCTGTATTTTTATCATCAGCTGATTAATCCGTATCTATTTTTTACGGATGGAATAACATATTTGTCAATTCGTATATACAATGAGGTTTTTATAAACCGGTATTTTTGATCATTAGTAGGTAAGCTGTACTTTCCTCGACTACACGTTCCACTATTTATTTTAATTGATTATTGTCGAATAACGATTTTAATTTTCCTTTCATACCCTATATATTATGTATATATTACTCTGCGCCTGCGCTTTAAGTTTCGTGAGGCCCCAGGCACCCAGTCTGCATCAGTGCTTGCGGATTCTTAATAAAAGATATCATTTTCAATAATTAATTTTCCTATCCTCATTAGGCCTACCGTTTTTTTTAAATTTCATAAAAACTTAATTAAAAATGTTTATAAAAATAATAATATAACACAACCATTACATATCAATTATTACCATATTCATCACCCATCGGCTATCGTCACTTTTATCATACATGGTTCGGTCACGGCCACTCTTTTTAGAGATTTTCTATTATTATGTAGATGAATAAGAAAAATTATTATTATATATTATTCGTGGGTAATCACTGCAGATTATGTAGGCACCTTATAATACCAAATGGTGCAGTGTGTACTTCGGGGTGGAAACAAAGGATTAATGACGTGCTCTGATTGGCCGACCTCGGAATAGTGTCATTGCATATTGTGGGTGTATACAAATAATAATTCTATATACATAATATACATTTTACAATAAATAGTAATCGGATGTAATATAAATATCGATTGCGGACTATACAGCTGGCATTCTCGGTGCCTTATGTAGTGATTCATCTCGGATACGAATGACATTTTTTTCTCTCCCTTAGCGTAACGCCGCTTTCGTCGTTTTACGAGAAGTTACCGGTTTAGACGTTAACCGAACGAAAAACACAATACAAAACAAGCGTAGGCGTGCCTCGGGAGTTTATTTCTAGTCCTCTGGCTGCAGTTACACCGCTATAGTATAATATTTTGTTATATAATGTAGTGTTATGCACATTATGCATATATTAGTTATTATAAAATATATTAAATAATATATTATTATTCATGCCTATCATAATATTATATTGCCTATATACCGCATTTTGGAGTCGTATGTTTTGTGAGCAGATATCAAAGCATCATTTCTTCCGACGTACGGGGGGCGTCAGTCCGCGTCGCCGCGGCGGTGACCAGCAACACAATATAAAAAACGGACGGTCCACCTATCACCCCTCCCCTCTCCCCCACACACACACAAGCACATCCATCCACTCGGCCACCACCGCCCGCTCGACAGTGAGCGTTTTCGTCGTCATCGCATCACACGCCGCATGTATATAATATGAACCTACACTATATTCTATGCGATGTCGATTCCGTTAATCACGTTTCAGACGGCTTTTGAATTTTAATATATAATAATGGTAATCAAATGCCCCGAGGCCGGCCGGGCCGTCGCCGTCTGTGTATATACACCACACTAACATAATTGAACGGTAATATAATGCGCGTAACAATGACGACTGACGAGAGGAAAAAAAAATAAGAAACTTCGACAAGCATTGTAATAAATATTATACGTGTGATGTTGTATAGAGGGTTACCTCCATGGGCGCGCGCAAACACACACACACAGCCACACACATAGCCCAGACCGCCGATAACACCTTCCAGATAAAATGTGTTGCGCGTATAGATTGAACACTAAATAAATACTAATGCCTGCTCGTATACACCTCCCATTGAAAGAATTCGCATTGTTATAATGTTATGCTGATAATGACAACGGTATATTTATTATTATTATTGCTAAATCTCGCTTGTGTTCGGCGGATATAATATAATTACTGCTCGAGGTGTTGATTAACCACCGCCGCCGCCATCGCTGCTGGCACATACGCACTAACTATGCGGTTGTCTCGAATAGTGGTTTTATTTTACAATATTATTATTATTATTGGCGAAGACGCCCTAAACCAGACAAATATTGTGCAACTACTAGCAACCTTATATTGTATACTACCTATATATACACGACTCGGTCACTGTTGCGAGGGTCAATAATACCGGCAGTGGCTTTCTCCGACAGAGTGAAAATCAACACTGCTCATACCCGGGATGAACATATAGGGCATTTAAAAACATTAAAACGATATAATATAGGGCCTTTGTTCCCCTTTATCAATCGGATTGTTTTCCTTAATATAGACTCTTTTGAAACATGTAATTGCGCTTGAAAAAAATCAGTTTTCGACCTTGTCGGTAGTCTCAATGGTTATTGGTCACCATTTATAATGCTTTTCTTTATTTTTCCATTCAATCTGTTAACGGCGACGACAATCCTTCGTCACCGCCACTGTAGAGAAGCCATCGCTGCGGGTACATAACCGGGCTGTTGAACCAATATTATATTCTCAATTATAATTTTATTATAGTTCGCTGCCCGCCTGCCGGTCGTCACAATCGCCATTTTTTTGTTATAATAAATTTGTTTTTCACTTTTGACGAACTTCCGCGCGCAACCGAACAATGCGAAATCGCTGTACACCGAACAAGGACGAAGCGCACGAAAACAATCGCACACTAGGTATATACGTCTCCTCTCTGTATGTGTCTATACAAGCACATTATATATATATACGCGTATGTTTATAACATGTAAAAATATCATAGAGACGTTCGCCGCAAACGGGTAGACACGAGGCCGGGATTTTACAAAACGCGAAATTGATTATACCGGCGGCGTCTTCGTGCAGGTATATATTATTATATACACGTGACAACCGAACCAGCGGTGTTCAGGCCGCAGCGGATTGATGTACAAATCATCAGTGTTTCGGATGTAACAAAACAGCCGCGATCAGATCGTACCTATACAGAAGAAGAAAAGGAAAATCTCACTGCAGCGACGCGACGTAACCGGTGACTTGGAGCTCGCATAATATTGATCTCGGCGTGCACATGACCTTAGAATAATATGCAGCGGCGTATATTACAAACACGCCCTCCGGGGAAACCAGTAGCTATCGTCTGTTGATTTTTAAATAATGTTTCGATTACTTTATACCATCATATAATATGTATTAGGTACCCACATATATATGAAATGTACAAACGACGTGCAATAAAAAAATATACGTATATTTATAAGAATAAACGGAATATCCGCGGTTGATGCGCGTGAAACGTAATTAACGCATGCCATTATTATTATTATTATTATTGCAAGCGTGTAAGTACCTACGCAATACTCACACATCATTGCGTGTGTGGTGGTTGGAGGTGTCGCAACTAACTTTTGGAAGATTGCTTTTCAACAATTTTAATTTGAAAAATGACCTGTCGGGCGTGCGACAGTGACTATATTGAAAGACTTAAATATATACAATACATAATATGCAGCTGGAATTTCATTATAAAATGAAAAAAATGGTCATTTTTAATAATAATATTATGTTGTATTTAAAAGGTAACAAAAATGTCAATTCTTGAATTGTTTTATTTTTTGTCCGTCGAATAAACTCTTTTAAGGAAATTACTTGTCAGGTGTTACGTCGGATCATTATTGTAAAATAATATAAAATCATAACAAGACTTAAAATAATTTCTGACTCGCCTCGGTCATCCGTCGCACTCATTTAAGTATTGAATAACGATAAATAGTTAATGTATTAGGTACTTAATAGTTTTTGCTTTGTGTGTGAGTGTTGTGTACAGTGTTGGAAATTATAAGTAAATACATTATTTCTCAATTTTTTCTTTTTTACGTTGTTCCCTCATACGCAAATAAAGTACTAATTGCCGGGAATGAAATGCATATACCTTGCATCCTCGTTGTGGCGCTGGTGATTTGGCGGGATGGATAACGTATAGATGACGTACTGTAGTCCTCTCTGAGGAATAGGTGTTTAGGACATCTCGGTGAAAATAATTTTTACGTATTTGGTTATGATTGATGAATGGTTTTGCTTTACAGATGCAGATGCGTGTCTGTATATATTTAGTACTGACTTAACCAGCAGACGTTGTATTGCCCGTAAATAATTTGGTGCGCGAATAAAAGGGAATAATAGTTAACAATCACTATTTCGCAAAAAACGAAAAAAAAAAAACGTCTCATTATTTCTGTATTGACTGTATAATGGATTTTTCATTCTTCATAGCCAAGTATAATTTATAAAAGATAACAAATTATAAAATAATCGATAGTAATTCAGTTACAAAACTACGTACAATAATGTTCTCTATACGAGATTATAATCTAGCCTTATCATATGATAACCAAAAAATAGCTGCAGAAATTGACTTGTTCACTTGTGAGTTTGTTTTACCCGCGCACCGCCCAATCCGCCTGTTTCAAAAACGCTCGTCAAACGTTGAACGACATCCACCTTTTCGTGGTTTGATTAGGTATACGTTGCATAATATAAATCATTCAGGCAACGTGATGACGGCTACTTACCTATCTGCAGTGATCAGATCAATAATTTGCCTCGCGGTCGGCCGCCGTAATCCGATCGCAGAAGCGCCTAGTTTGCATATTTAATACTGTATAATAATAATAATAATAATAATAATAACATTATATTATAGGCACGATTCGTTCTTTTATATTATCATGTATATTATAATAATATATTAGGTATACATATTCTGCATGGGCGGACGGCGTGCTGTGCAGCGTAATATTATTATCTTCGCGTAATCGAATTTCGTCGTTGGCCATCTGACGGTGTCGATGTTGGCGCTATGATTTGCTTTCATTACGAGCTCAATTACTTAATTACCGCCTCGGAGCCGTACTCTTTTGGGACGAGGGATGTTTTGTATATTGTTGACGGCGTTGTCCTTCAAAAGTTTCACAGTGCAGTAATGGGACAGTTCTACCATGAATATTATATAAATGTATACCCTTAATACAAATACTGCGCAACTATATAATACAATACGCGGCAGCGAGTTAATACTTAATAGTTTTATTTATCTTGATACCTACTGCAATGGTTTCAAGACGGTGTTAATGATTCCACAAGCTCGAGTTTTATCCAATTAGTGCGTTGAACTTTTGTTATTTAAGTTTATGTTGTAGCGCTCTGTTGTAGCTGCAGTGACCGATACGTTGTTTTTCTATTTTCAGTTTTTGAAACGCTTTTGATATTGTGATAACATTTTTCTCTTCGTTAAATTCAATAAAATGCAATGCGCTAAAAATACTTTTATTCGTTTAACACGCGATTCCGATGAATCTGGACCGCGTGCATCGCAATTCACTAATGTGCAAGGTGTAAATAAAAAATATATATTATATAATGTGCGAATGTGTATAAAAAAAACACTTGTATTATACTGTTACGCTTGCAATACTGGTGCAGACTTCGCCCGTTTCTCTACAACTCTGAGAGAGAAGAACATACTTTAATATAATCGCATACATTTATAGGTATAAACCTAACCTATAGTGGTGGTGGCCAAACACTATCGATCGCGGACGATATCAAAACCTAATTTCTTTAAACGTTCCTTTTGTCATATTTGGTTCTACTAACTCTGCTGGTTTATAACTTGGATAACCACTGTATTATCTGCAATCATAATTTTTAAATGCAAGCTCTGACGTTATATGTATCTGTTATACTGTGCATAATGCATATAGATCGAGATCTAGATAGATACGAATATATTATTTTTCTTACTACAGATTTTCCACAATAACTTCATTTTTAATACGGTTACTATAATAAACACAAACAATATTATATCCTTATTCACAAACTGTATTCTGTTTGGTTGTGTGTTTGTAAAAGATAATATGACATCATAGGTAATTATATTATATTTTATGTGAAAATGAAAATCGAGTTTTCTTAAAATTGTATTTTAACCTGATGATGTACCTATACTTTGTACGCATATATGATTATTTATAATATAGAATATAGACGTGTTTGTCAAAAAGAGTTGGTGTAGTTAACACCGGTAAATAGGGCACGCGGTATAGACATTCAATCTGGGGAAATATTCATGAATATTGTGATACGGGGCCACCGCCGTCGATCGGATTCTTTTCGCCGTCGCCGGAACGCGACTGGTCGCTCGACGAGACTTAATACACATCAGACCACGTCTCTAATGCACTCCTCCGCGTATATGCGGTTGTACACTATCCGTGTACATCTATACGTAATATGTGTACATATTATTATATCGTTTGCGTCTTGTAATTTTGACGATGACAATAAAATCGATTGAGTTATTGCTAGTCTGTCGCGGGGGCGTACACGCGAGCAAACCGACATATGGTAATGCGTTTCCAATTTGTTGTTGTGTGCGATGTGTGCTCTCGTGTAAATAGAAAAAAGAACCGCCGCCTCCTCTGATGACGCGAAACAAGTGCGCACGCCGTGGTTTTGTTGTAGCGTCTCATCTGCATGCGGTAAGCAGGGTTCGGTGTGTACACATATTATATAATAGAAGCTCAGTCTCATTCAGAACGTAAAATGGACTTGCTGCTATTATAGCACCCGGTGCTTTTCGTTCGTCTTACCCAGTGAATTTGACGGACGCTATTTCAAACATCTGTTTATTGTTCATTGTTATTACCAGATAATATTATTATGAAGACTGCAATAACGCTTTCAAAACGAAAACGAAAAATGATAATTAAGATATCTGCAAAAAACGAAAATAATATTTTAAAACGATTTTGAATCATAATCCTAAACAAATAAGAAATTTCTAATTAAAACATTAAAAAAATACTGAAAACAAAATTATAAAACGAAATGTTAGCGAAATTAAAATAAAGAATATGACATTTAAAATAATCAACAACTTAATCACAAGACGAAAGTAATTTTTAAAAATCGATTTCAAAATCAAAAAACGAATACGATTTAGTTATTAAAAAGTTAAATGTATACACGATTAAAATGAACTGAAACGTGTACTGAAAATGATTACATTTTGTTTTACATATACCTTATTTATATATAACATGCATCTATAACTTCCACCGATGTGGCATTAAACCGGAAATCGTTTTTTAAAAACGTAAATGAATTATCTACGGTGGAGTTGTTTGTATTTTTTAATACGCGTATTAGGTTCAACTGTTTGAGCATCGGTGCTTTTTTATATTTGATCTTTTAATATTAAGTGAGCGTGGAATAATGTTTTAATTTTAATATTTTAAACTCGGGAACCGTACAAGTATGGTCGTTTGAAAACCGCGTCGAAGACGATAATTTTAAACGAAAAAAAACGTATTAAAGTAATAACGAAGGTAGTAATTACTATTTAATCGTATTACGAGCAGACACAAATCTATACAACCAAAATATTTTCAAGACTCGAATATACATTGATATTTGTGTATATATATTATATTATTTACAACATGGACATTATATCTTATCTGATGTAGACATGATTTTTTAATGTTGGCGGATCAATTCCGGATAAAAATCCACGCAATTAAAGCTCATTTGAGGTGCAAATATCCAAGAAACTATATAAGCGTTTAGAGACTCTAATTTTTGACAAATGTTTAAAAAGCTTTTACAGTGTATTACGTGTAGGTCAATATCAAACCAACTGTACAATATAGTACCTACCTATTTTTAAATACATTTGACATTTGTATAGAAAACTGAGTTATCAAACATGCTTCCAAGTTCCAAGGCTTTTATAATAGTTAAAGGCAGAGTTAGGATACGCTGCAGACTCCCACGTCCTCCCACGTCCACTCCCTATTGTGTACGCCCGCGAAGTCACTGCGGTCATCGCTGGCGTTTATCTGCAGTGGTTCGGTTACAGCGACCTCGATGGATGTTTATCCGAATTCGCATCACTCTCATAGTCTCATCATATACCGCTATTATTATATTAGGTATATATTATAATAATAATATTATTATAATGGTACACGCGGCCGTGGTGATGGATCGGTAGGTACCCGCGTCATATTCTCGCAACCTAAATAATAACGCGAAACGCCGAACATCCCACGGGACGTTGCCAATTATTCATGGTAAACATGACACGATATACTGTTACTCGTAAACCGCCAAAAATATGTTTCAGGTAAAACAAAAAAATATATTATTGGTGGGAGGAGGGGGACATGCGCGTATCCGTATTGTTGTTAATATTATTATTACGAATTCTCCGTGGATCGGTCGGCTCGAGCTTTGTGTACGGATATAAATTATATTATTGTATGATTATTATTATTATTATTATTATATTGTAGGCGACAATAAGAGCGGGTCGTCGATATTATAATAAATATGTTATTATCGTGGAGTCGGTGGTGGGCGCACACCAAAGCTGTCGACGATCGTTATATTTATTTTACGGTCGCGTTGTGTAACCGTTTGTTTTTTTTTATAATATTGTTGTCGGCGTGTGCGAGACGCGATTCGTGTTTGCCCGGTTGAAATAATCACCTCACGCCATCCCGCGCGTGGGATACGGTTGCCTTTATATTACATACAGTCGATCCGATTTTTACTGTTGTTAATAATTTCAACGTCTGACAGGGTATAATATATATATATATATATGTATAACATAATAAAGGTACGTATATGTGTAAGGTGTAAAGGCGGCGATCGTGCAGCGTAACAACGGGCGGGGGCGATCGCATTGTCAAGCTTATATTAATATAAGTACTTATACTTAGATACCTATGTACAAGTCCCGACACTTATCGGACCTTCAACAGTATGAGCCCGCGTCTATATAAGCAGATAACCATTTCGATGTAGATATATTATTATATTATACTGCAGAACGAGGATAATATATACGCGTAGCGTAGGTATAATAAATGAGGTGTATATAATATTATAAACTGTCGCGTTCGAAAAAACCGTCCAGACTTCTCTTGAACGGTGCAGTTTTTTCTCGGGGGATGACTTGCACAACTCTACGCCAGCACAAAACTACCTTTACAACAGACTTCGCGTAAAACCAATGTTGCATATTTACCCATAGCTCCTGTCCGGGTGCCAATAAAACTGTTCGGCGTCGCCTAAGGGCTGTTTGTTGGGGGAGGTATTTTTTAAAATTAATTTTTCCGTTCTTTTAATCGCGTGAAACGGCGACTGAACGGATTTCTGGCTACGAGACTCGTCGGTAATTGTGCATCACATTATTATTATGTGCAGCCCGGGGGTGGATGGTTCAAAGAACCCGCAGCATTGTTTGTCGTGCGGGACGACCCGAATATTATTCTGATGGAAGAAGAAGGCACGCTTCTTCACAATGGGGCGGGACGACAGTGTTCGATCTGTGTTTTTTCATCTTCTCTCCCTCTCGTTTCTTTCTTCTTTCTATTTCGTATAATATATAATATTCTCTTTTATGTGTCTATATATATATATATATATACGTTGATTAGAGATGCAAGTGTACGCGTATATATAATAATAATATATACACGTATATGTATGTACACGTTCCTTGACCTCTGGAGACACCATTGTCGTCTGGGACGGCGGTTAATCTGCATGGAATCTCCGTGTTACGAACAACAAGCTCGGTAGGGGTGCCCAACAGACATGCAAACGGCCTCTGTGTGTTCATAGATATTGTAGTAATATTTTTGAAAAAAACAATTTATAATAGTATTCTATTTGACTTTAATGCGAACAAAGTGACATAGTATATATATATTATATATTATACTGATTTCTAATTAGAAATAATTTTGTTCGTGTATTATAAATTATAAATATACAGTAACGTACATTATACGGGATTATAGTGAGTGTACATCATATTTTAATAGTATGTGCATTGATGAGTGTGTCCATACGATAAACATATTATTTATAAATATTATAATAAATAATAAATAATATTAAGGTTAATACCGATAAAATATTTAGCGTACGGATTTTGATTGAATATGCCTATTAGTTTGTTTTGACTCTGTCTGCAATTATATTATATCTATTATCATACTACATTTTATATTTTGATGAATGCTTAATTAATCCAATTACTGTTTTTTCAATATAACTCCTATTACACAAGCGATAACTATAACCAATCGTCGAGGTTGACTTATATACCTACGTATACGGATGTATTACAAATGCTCAATATACTTTCAACTTCCTTTAGGTAAATAAAAAAAATGCAAACTGCAGATAATACACGAATAATATTTAAATTATCAAATTATGATATAATATCTCTCATTTATAATGAGATGTTAACCTAGTATATCTTTTAAAATATACCGGAGATAGAGGATTGATCGGTGAATTGTTTTTTATCTAAATTAAAAAAATTATGACCTAACCTTATTTAAATATATTACAGTCAGTTAAAGTCGTATGTCCCCGACTGTTCGCGTACGTGCGCTCAAATGTGTAGTGACTGTGCTGCTGTAATTAGATATAATTTTGCTTATTGACATCTATACAACAAAGTCTTGAATGACTCAAACATTATTTTAAGTTTCTCTTCATTTTAAGTCCTGGAGGTCGCGCCTTGTTCTATAAAGAACATTAATTGTATATCAAATTGGACATATTTAGTCATATTGGAACGTTACTGGTAATTATGTATATTGTTTCATATTTTACTCATTACTTATGAGTTATGATGTTAAGCGGAATCAGTTAAAAATCATGCTTTAATAGAGGGCCACGCATCAGTTTACTATATCCGTATGTGGTGTTTATAAGTAGTAGACTTAAAATTGTCCCAAAGGGTTTTCTATATAAAATATATTGTTTATAATGTTACATTATAGTATAATTACAATCACTATTTTTTTTTTAATATAGGTATAACTTAGGGCACTTTATAATATAATACTATGTTAGGTTTGTTACACTTCCTGTAAAAGTAACCTATACTTTTACAGGAAGTACCTATTATCAAATATTGATTGTTATAATATCGTTTTTAAAATGAAAAACAATTTTAAATTAAAACTTTTCTAAACAATTTATATTTAATGTCGTATAACATTTTGTTATCATATTGCTCTGTTGTATTGCTATCTATAAAATTAAACACTTATTAGTCATAAACGTATATTCTCTTATTACTTGTTTGTTATTAGGTTTGTATAATAAAGTTTTTAAAGTGGTTTTATTTGATCAATAATTTCAAAGTTTAAAACTTTAAATAAGTTAAAAATTATTCAAGACGGTTTCTATACTTTTATCATCAAAAGTATCTATGAAACTTTTATTTTTAATCATAAATGTTTGTGATTGCGCTATATAAGCTATTAAAATTATTATTATCTAATCTGTATAAATTAGTGTGAATAATGTGTTTAATTATTTCAGGAGAATACGTTTTATAGTGACTATATTATTAACCATTATCTTAATTTAATGAGGTAGAAGAAATTAACCTTGATAGAAATTCACAACCGATATAGTTTTAGTATGATACTATAGTGAGTTATTTGTTTGGAAATTTTAATTCATACAAATGTACACATCATTTTTAATTATATAGAATTTTAAATATTCATAGAATTATTCTAGTATAAATGTAGCTAAAATATGTATAAATAACTGTGCATATATTATCTAGTACTTCTATATCTATACCTATACCTATACTTATATTATAATGATGAATGACTGTAAATATAGTGTGAGTTACTATAACCACTGATATTTCAAAAATATTTTTTTTTGCTTAGTATACGAGTAGGTAGTATATTTGTTATAGGCCTTTGAAACCTTTGAAAGTCTATACACATTTTATTTTTTTACTAGTCAACCCGTCACATCTTCGCCCGTGATTGGTTGTTTATTTTGCCTCCGGACGTTGATATGTATAATTTTTTATTCAAATTTTATCGTTTAATGTGATCGGCAAGTAAATATAAAAAAAGGTTAATGAAAACGTATTGAAATGTTTCTAGCGGTATTAATGATAAATATATTTTTATAAAAAATAGCTGATCCCGTGCACTTCGTTGCCCGTTAAATGTAGGTACCAACTCTATATGACTCAAACTTTGTTCAATTCGTTATTTGATAATCGGTGTACGGTGTTCAAAACTTATCTTAACTTTTCCGTGGGCCAGAATAAAAATTCTGGTTTGCAGCAGTAGGAATATTGTCAGGTAGGCAATCTACCTGCGGTAGATCGCGGACCCCGTGCTGTTTGTATGCAAGTGTATGATTTAACTCTAAAGTATCAAAGTTATTCCAAGTTTGTCGTTTTTACTTAATTCTACCTACGGTGGATTATTATAATCAATTAATATAAAATCCTATCCTAACCTAACCGTACTAAAATCTAATGAATAAAAAAAAAACCAAATTTAACCATTGTTAAATTAATCTATCTTCTTTCCAGAGGTCTAATCTACACACAAACATTTATTCATTTGTAAAATAATAATACAAATCAACAAACATGCCCGATTAACCAATAGCAATCAATATATTATTATTTTAATCTGCAACAATAAACTAAATTTTTTATAATTTAGTTTATTTTTATCTGGACAGATGGCGCCATTGTTGTATTTTTGACATCCCTATTTCCTACTTTTCTGGTGGATTTTTCTAAAATTTTCTTTCATAAGAACCTTGTCCTTATATAATCTTATAAGGAATCTTGTATTACATTTTAAAATCTTAGATTTAAAAAGAAAAATATTTATGAATTCTTAACTCAAAATAATTTGCTAATTTTCGTGATTTTTCCATATTTTGTCAATTTTTGAACTTTAAATGCTTATAAAAAAAAACTGTGACTAAGGATTTTTGATATTTTTCATCTGCCTTTGAAACAATATACTTGGAGCCTTCTATTAAATTTTCAAGCTTTTTTAATCAACAAATAAAATTTTATTGATATTTTTAGAAAAAAAACTAAAAAAAAATGGAAAATGAAAATGTCTCTAAACAGTTCAAAATAAATCAAAATATTTTGAAAATGTTATCGTGTATAGAAAATGGAAATATAAACAACCATTGAAAATTTCATGTATCTACGGTCATTTGTTTTAAAGTTACACCAAAAACCAAATTCAATTTTGTGAAAAATCGATTTTGCGTAAAAATTCCTGTTTTTCCTTAATTTTTCTTTTGTTTTTCCCGGCGCTTTTGAAAATTACTGGGAATTTTAAATTTTGACTTCCCCAATGCACCAACGATATATTCACTTTCCAATCGAACAAGATACTGAAGTTGATAATCAAAGCACTATTTCGACTACTTATCGTGTACACAGACACAAAAAAATAATAAAATAAAAAACACACATCATTGTAAAATCAATCATTCATCGTTCCACTCAGAATCTAAAAATGTTCTGACATTCATTAATTGTAGGTACTTACCTAATATGTATAGAATAAATGTCTGTATGTGTATGTATATAATATATACGAAATATTTACTGTACCTTAAACGTTTGCTAATAAATTCTTTTTTATCAAAACCAACGGATGAAGATAATGATTAAAGTTTAGAGCCGCATCATGTACGTTAAATTATGGTATAGGATAGTTTAATATTAAACAATATGATATACGATGTTAAAAAATGTGCCTATTATACTTATTAGTTTAATCTGGTTAACTGTACATATAGTGCCTATGCATAATTTACATAATATATAATCTATGAATATTTCACGAATCATCCTAGAAAGGTATTTCAGTTTTTTTTTCTTCTCTTAGTAAAATTTATTAAGACGACGATTTTCTTAATTTATGTATATATTACGGAACACCACGCGGATGGTGCGTATAACTTAAAAGGAACTTTATTTAAACAGACAGTTTAAGCCATGCTGCAGCAGTATATATAGGTATATACAGCCTCGGTGTGCGCTGTACCTAAATAATAATATAATAATAAGTAATAATATTATGTACACTATACATTATATTATTATATACCACATAATAACTACGCGTTATTATAGTATAATATTATGTATATTATTATTCATTCATTGTGTGTACATAAATCGATTAAATAACGGTTGTATATACACTGCAGCAGCAGCAGGCATTAAGTATAAGGCGTTTCATTAGTAAAGGCGAACAAAAAAAATACACACGCATACAATAAATAATATTATATAATACTACACGTCTCGGATTAGGGTTCGAAGTATACTGAATTAATATAATATTATGCTCTCGCGCAGGTATCTATAGCAGCAGCTATAATATAGAGTGTCTTTAAAATCCAAATACTGCTGCATGTTTATGGGGTTCATTATTGTGTTTTAGTTGCGCCTGGCGGACTTACGGGTGTTTGCCGTGTAACAGTTTATATATTACCATTATAATGCGCAGACCCGAAGATAAATAATATATCATTTAATATCGTGTGCGCGCATACCCTGCTGTGTTATTTGCCGCCTATCTTCAATCTGGCGAATATAGAAATACCTGAAAACCAACCTACACGTATAGTATAGTTATAGCAAGTATCTACGGCGAATATTTTAACATTGGCACCGTGTGTACTAGATAAGTACAAGTTATATCGTTGCATGTACACTCGTCGTTCCTATGTGCTATGTATCGTACACGTTCGTACCACTATTATTATAAATTATAATAGATCGTATACCTGCAAATGCAGTATTGGTCGGTCGTTGGGGTATACGTTTAACGAACAGCGTGGTGCGCGCCAGGGAAATAGGTAAGTTCCTTACGAGTTTTACAAAATTTCCGTTGCTAATTAGTGATTATTATTATTATACTCGTGTTCCTATCTATAGAATAATAATAATAATATACTCTACGGCACTTGTAACAATAATAATAATAAGCATTGCAAATACAGATCAGCTCCAACTGATTGTATTCAACGAGAATGACTAGTTTTTAATTTTTTTTTTATTCTCCCATCGAGAAAATCCCGCGATCCTAATCGGTACACATGTGATAATATAAGCTAATAAGAATGATTATTGGGCGTTGTAGTATACTCGTGCGGTATTGTGATGGTTTCGAATTATTGACTCGACAATAAACCAAACGGGACGTCGGGACGATGAGTGCGACGACGACGACGGTGTTATCTCGTGTTTGGCTCGCGCGTGACGCGTATACTTACGTACATAATATTGTAATGTAATGATATGTAAAAACAAAAAATAATACACACACACACAGAGGGTTTACACACGTTGGCACAGAAATATTAGCCCAAGAAAACGCTTAACGTTCACCTTATAGAAATATCGAATACTATTGTCTAATATACTATAATTATATATAGGATTTGCGTTGTGGAGCGTTATTTCGGGCACACGTATAATTTATACTGCAGCTATACGGTATTTATACAGATGTACCGACAAAATAGTGTTCACTCGCATCGTCATAACAACCGCGATCTTACGAAGCATCTATATACTTATTTTTATTATTCGTTATATCATAATTCATAATTTTATTATTTATTACTATCGGTTTTTTTTTGTGTAACACACGAATCAACAACAATTATTATAATAAATTATCGTCAAGCTGGAGAGATGCTACGGGAAGTATTTCGTTTTTGTCGAAGTTCTAAAACTACTTCCTCAGACCCCGTCCTCCCCTCGCCCACGAGGAAGTCGTTTATAACGTTTATTATGATCTATCAGCGCGAACGTGTTTTTGCAGTTGAAATATGTCTTGTATACTATAACGTACCTATATCACTAGTGAGGGACAGAGAGAAAGTCAAAGATACACGGGTGTGATTAAATTCAATTAACTTTTAAATTAACGTTTACACATCTTATTTATAATTAATTTTAATATACTGCGCTGTACATATTGTGTGTTAGACATCTTTAATTGTACAGTAAATTATACATTAATTATTATACAAGAGTTATTATTATTCTTGTGTCGCGTGTATATTAAAATGTGTTTAATAATCAATGCACTTTTTATTGTATTATTTTACTTTTTTAATTTAATATTTCAATTAAACATGTGGTCTAATGAAATAAAAATAATGATCATTACGATTTGTTTTTAAACGTAAGGTTTTGGTGCAGCTAACAAATTTGTTAAACGATAATTTGCCAAAATCACATGTTACCTACGTTAAGTACTATAATAATTAGTACCTATTACGTTACCATATTATATTCAATATTGTATTTCAGTATCAAATGCTATAAATATTATGTTTCAAGTGTTTTACTAAAAACGGAGATAAATAAATTATTGATGTATAGCTAAGAAACTGCTATTTTTATCTGCAATTTTAGATACCTTACCGATCTTCTAAACTCTAAATAAACCTAAAAACCTAATATTAATTTAATTCTCAAACGTCGAGTTGTTAATCTTTAGATTACTGAAAAAGTTGATTATATACAATATACATATTAAGATTATTAAATATACTGAGTATATTTTATATACATTGGTATCTATATTTATATATTGTGTAGTTTAAGTTTATATAAATCTAAAGCCACGCATGAACTGAATCAATAAATACATTGCAATAGAGAATAAACGATGATATAATCGGTTTTTGGTACCTATGCGGCTAGGCAGTACCTATGCAGTTATTTAAAAAATGCATATAATATTTATTATGCAATACTCAAAAAACTTTGACGGAAATTGTACTGTGCTCAAATAGATTTGAATAATATTTGTAGACCAGTTTCCCAGAAGAACGCCTGTGGTGAGTCAGACATGATCTTCGGTAATAATTCTATAGTATACCGGCCTTCTAGTCATTGAATCATATATTTTCTGGTAATCAATCTATTTCTATACTTCCTGTTCACTCGAAAAATTTTCTAGTCTAGAATACAATATTATGTAAATGTAAGATATATAAAACTAACTATATTAAGTATATTCTATTTTATAAAACTGTATGAAATGCGAGTTGAATTCGTCTGCAATACCACAATAGTGCAATTCTGTTTCATATTATATTTTGTATAAGTAGTGTTTGAAATTCTAAATCATTAATATTTTATCGAGCAACCAATAACATTTTAATTAGGTGTAAAAAGTATTAACCAAATTCGCTCTACCTACCGTAGTTGCAGTGTTAATGAAGAAAAAATGATTCGATTTTCAATAACAAAAACTGCGAGGTGCAGAAAAATAAATAGAAAATAAACGGGACTCGGTGATCTGTTAAGCTCAAATAGTCAAATACATAAAACTAAAATAGTATGAAACTGACCGATTACGTTATGGAAAACATAAAATACTACGGGAATTCGAGTGGTCACGGCGACGGCCGCGGCGTTGTTCTACTCGACATTTCGCGCAAAGTACCCTCGCCACATAACACCGCGACGTAAAAAATAGGCATAATATTATATTATAATAGATACTGAATTGAACGATCAGACAAACAGGAAGCGGCGAACGTGTATGGATGTACAAAAATAATATTATGTTAAATATTCGTCCGTAATGATGCCTATTAATTATTATAAAATATATATTATATTATTATTACGAATGTATCCGCTGGTAGCGGCACAACAAGTGCACCCACACGATCGCATAACAATATAATAATAATGTGACGGTGTGTGCGCGTGTATTGAAAACGCAAGTGACCGGACCGAAGCTTGTTATATACCAGTAGTGGCAGCGGCGGCGGTGGTGACCGTCGGCCAGTCCGCAGAGCTGCAGCATCGCGGTGCCGGGCGGGATGCCAGTGACCCGAGTGCTTTGATCTCTCTGCTCTATACACACACGCACTCGCACACGATAGTCGGCGGCGGCTGCGTCCTTGTACAAGTACCTTGGGGGCAACTTGTCCGCTTCGTGCTCGCTTTTGTGCGTGCGTGTGTGTTGCATCGCAACCGGTTCCCCCCTACACACATACATGGACGGACGACGGTCGCGAGAGAGCGCGACGGCTTGGCCAAGCGGTGGTGGTTACGGCGACTACGACGACGACGACGACGACGACGACCGTACCCGAAACCGGTTGACGGCGGCGGCGGTGGTGGTTTGCGGCTCCGCTGTTGCCGCGTAATATAATAATATTATAATCTACACGCGCAGTCGTCGTCCGTCACCCGATCGATCTCGCGTTCATCAGTTCGTGTGTCGCGCGTGCGTTGTTTCTCTGTGTGTTTCTCTGTGTGTGTATTGCTCTTTTTCTCGCTGTTTTTTCCCACCTCATATCGGCTTTGTTTAAATCGTAGTACACAATATTATAATCATCGGTCTAGTGCGCGAGTGTATGTTGAGCGTGCGTTGTTTGGTGCGTGAGTGTGCGATTTAGCGCGCGTTTTATAACAGCGCCGCGTAATCGACGATGACGGCGGATGCGCACCCACCGCAGCCGCTGCAGTTGACAGAGTCGCCGGCGAAGACGCCCGCATGAAACCTATCACGTTCGAGAACCTCCGGCGGCTGATCGGCGGTCGTCGGAAGAATAAGGACCGCAACGAGTCGCCGTTCAAGCGGAGCGACTCGTTCAAACGGATATCGATCCGCAGGAATTACTTGGACGGTAGGGGCGGCGGTCTAAAGGGCAGGAATCCCACCAAAAAGCCTCCGCCGATAGACGACGATTCGCCGCAACAGCAGCATTCTTCCGTACTTACCTCGGCCAAGCCGGACGGTAGCCTTCCGACTAGTCCTCCGGTCGTTTCTCGTCTCCAGGCCAGTCCCCGGGCCGCTTCTCGTCGTCCGTTAAGTCCCCTGCCCGCACCGCCATGCAGAGACGATGTACCGCCACCACCCGTGGAGCGAAGACGACAGGCGGTCGCTCCAGCACCACCACCGCCGCCACCACCATCACCACCGCCCACCGGATCCACGACCGCTGTGACGACCACGACCACCGGCTCCTCGGCCCCCGCCGTCGCCGCACCGGTCATCGATTACGGTGAATGGATCCGATGCATACGCGCGGAAGAAGACTTGAACAATTTGAAGCGGTCTTGTTCGCCTCCCCCGCCACCCACGCCGCCGGCACGGTACCGTTACCACGTGCACAAGGAGCTGGACGACAGTAGCCGTACCGACTCTGCCATCAGCCTCGGCCGGATATGGATGGACGCTCCGATGTTACCGCCGGCCGCGCCCCGGAGCCTGGAGCTGCCCGCCCGGCCGGCCGCGGCCTCAGCGATGGCGGCCGACGGCGACGGTCAGCCGCAACGACGGGCCCACCATTCGCTGGAGAGCGCGCTAAAGGACAAGCGAGACGACCGGCCGGTGCCGTGCAGGCGGTTCCATCGGTACCCCATAGCCGGGGACGGTGTCAACAAGACGGCGTCCCGTTCGTCTGTGGCGTCCACGTGTTCGGGTAAAGACTCGGGCTTCAGCCTGTCCGCCCCGGGGCTGTCCGATCCTCCGAGGCCGTCTAAACAGCAATTGTTTCGCAAGAAGGCGCCCAGACGTCCTGCGGCAGGCGTCGCGGCTAAACCAACGACTGCGGCGCTGCAGTCGCCGCCCACGCCGCAAGACCAACTCTACCAGGTGGTGGTTGCCCGGTCGCCGTTCCGACAGCTCAAATTGGACCCTATGATGTTCGTTCCCCCGGAAAAGAGGCGCTCCACTCAGCACCATCACACGAAGCCCCGGCCGGTCGTCGAGATCCGAGACTATTGCGTGCCTAAAGACGCTCGTCTGCAGCGACGTGACCCCGCGGACGACTACCGCGGAGACACCGACGATTACGACGACGAAGATGACGAACAGGACAGACTTTACGAATCGATATCGAAGGGCAGCCGGGGACGGTGGCAAGAGTCCACAGACGACGCGGACACCGAAGACGAGGAACAGGAGCAGCTGCAGCAGCTGTACCACCGCCGGCACCAGCAGCATCACCACTACCAGCACCAGAACCATGACCAGCACCGGACTCCTGCGGCTGCGGCTCGGAACACCAACCGGGTTAAACGAAAAAAGTCGGCCCGACGTAACATCAAATACGTAGTGAAGCCTGTCCGACGGGCGCCGTCCGCGGCCACCCGGAGACCAAGCGTCACAGCCAAGTCGAAATCCGCCGGGACGCCAATAAGTAGGTTTTGATTTTTACTTTCGACCGTCGATGTCGCGATCTTTTGCTATCCGATATCGGTTTTTCTTTTTAGTTTTGATTCGTGACTTTGTGCGTATCTACCACCTTAACGTCCCCGGCTGTCGGTCGTTCACTGAACATAACTCTCCGACAGCCATTAATGTGTATAAAAGTAGAAATACCCTCGTGAAATCTGTTTCCGTCGTATATACTCGAATGGCAATGATCGTTACATATTATTCTTATTGTTGTTTTTTTGTTTTGCGGAAAAGTCCTGCTTCGACGTAATAATTACGATACTATATTATTATACTCTCTCGCGTGTCTGTTTCGAAAAGGAAGCTCGTCAAAACGTAATTAATAACTCGTAGGTGGTAAGTCATATATCGCATAGACGCCTCCGTTCAAATATTGATTGTACCTATATTATATTATATTGTACATTATACGCATATTATATATCTGTCTACTACAGCTCGCCAACGTTTGTGGATGACGTTATTTGTGAATTGTTCACAAATTGAATTGCTATTTTAATTGCTCTCAAAACTTTTGTGATATTAGTTAAATTAAATTGTTGGTGTCTCAACCGTGAGACTTCCACCTCTATTTTAAATTCAAGCCATTATTGTATGTATTAACAATTTATTTATTGTTAATTTAATTGCTGCAGATTTTAAATTTTCTAAAGTAGGGATGTAAAAAAAAAATAAACTGTTTTTGACGGGCATAAAACGTATACTGTAATAAATATTATATAATATTAAATATAGGACGTACCTTGGTGAATGGTGATGTAATGCATAATATCATATTTATATAGGTTAGTACTATGAAACATTTGAATTCCTGGAAGATGATTTAAAGGTATATCGAATGATATTTTATTTACCGTTAACACGAAGCTTTGGGTTTATTATACGCGAGAATCGATCGTTTTGTTGATTCATTCATTTCCATTGAAATTGTCGATGAAATAACTCTTTAAACCCGCTAAACTGGTTAAGCATAACACGAAATTAGTTACGTTTTACCATATTATATTAAATTATATCCGACGTTCAATAATAACGCTGTTAACCACTAGACATTTTTTTATTATAATATATGCATTATACATGCTGCAACACTTTCCGCATTCATTTTTTTAAACACCATCTGCGGAAGCATGTTCGGGACGACATACGCTTTCATCAGTTTCCTGCAAAATGTATTCGGTTTAAACCCGTTAAGCTATACGTATTATATTTAGGTTTAATGTGTTTTGTTGTTTGTAACCTATAAAAAAAAGCTTCGGATTTCAAATGATTTAACACCGTGATTCAATTTTAAGGCGTGGCGTCCTCGTTCGATAAATGTTCAACGGTACATTTTATATTTTTATCGTTAACATTGCTCGGTGAAATGCGAAATGACTCTGTATAGTGGTGGAGTTGAAACAATAATTTATAGGTGCCAAAAAAACCCGACACGTATGATAATACGTATGTTATACGTACCTATATTGTGCTGTAAAAACGTAACCACTACGGATGATTCAAATATGCCTATATATAATATGTTATATACGTATAGCTATTTCTCAACAATAATAATTACGATCCCATGTCGTTTAAAAAAGATCATCTCCGACCGTACATAACATATATATAAATTACAGGTTAAAAGACCATAACATTATAAAATACGTCCGTCGAGGAACTGTGTAGGGACTCCGTTGCGGTGATATGTAAATCTATGTAGGTATGGTAAAAAAAAAATTTTAAAAAATACCCCGTCGTCTGGGAACCTTGAAAAGGTTAGCGGCAATCAAATCCGATAGGGATCAAATATCACTCTCCTACAAGTCCATATTATAATGTATATCATATAATATAATGTATTATACGTGTTATATCATTATTATTATTGTAATACCACGGCGGTGGTGTACCGGTGGAGTGGAAAGGATGAGACATAACACACACACACACACACACACACACACACACACACACACACACTATACGCCGGTTAGTTGTGATAATTTATGTATTATTCTATTTTATTTTAATCAATAATAAAATATAATCCGAAGTTTGACGATTCCGTTCTTCGTCATTAAACAACTCGCTTCGGTGTCTTAATAATATTATATTATATCATTGAATTATAGCGTATACAAACCGGATAGTCACCGCGGTAGCGGTATAATAAAGTATGCGCTCGGGTGAATATTTATTATTAGATATTATTATTATACCTATTATATAGAGTTTAGTCCGCTACCATCAATTGAGCATGGGAGTCGTTTTGATTATGTCTCGAAGACGACGCTTCGGGGTGAAACTACTTATACGCGAGTGTAATATGTTATAACGATAAATTATAATATTATTACATGTATTACGTATTATTATATTATTATACATCGCGTTCACGACTTTGGATTTTATACATCGATAAAACAAAACGTTATATGCGGACAAATCGTATTATTTCATTATTGTATATGTACACACGAACCTCGTATATTATATTATTACAATATAGCACAAGATTATAATAATATATGTATAACGAAATTACGTATTATTGAATCGTCATAGCGTAATAAATAGTGTATGGGTTTTAGCGTTGAAACAGAATAATATTGCGTTCCCGTCGTGAGATGTGGGATTTTCTGTAACAACCATTATAGCAATACTAAACTATATATTTTTTTATGCGTATTGAGTACGATATCGTTGTTGTTGCTTAATGCAATTATTACTACAGAATATCAATTGGTGACTGCATTTGCGTCAAAACGATTAAAAACAATTAAATTCGAAGATACATTAATATTTGTAAAAAACATTTTATTTAGCGGTGATAATATAATACATCCACTTTGGAATGTATCGTCTATGCATATAGGTTTAGAGCTGTAAAAACAAACAATTTATTCATAGATAGTATATGGTCTGTATGTGAGTGATGTAGAAATGTAAAACCAGCTAAATTTGTACATGGACGTAACTCGACAATAAGCATCAGAGGTAGTACCTAACTGCAGCCACTCCCCCCACCCCACTTACCATTGATTGAAACTTAATTGGATTTTGTGTCCATGATTTATACAAACATTTAGGTAAAAGTGGATTTTGTTTTTCCGTTTTAGTTTAATGGTTTGAAATTTGAATCTACCTCCACACAAAAAACGCATTTCTCGATTTAACTGCATCTCGGTGTGTACTTTTCGATTATCGTGTCGTATTCATTACAACAGTTGTTATACCATTTTGAGCAACTTAAATCGTCTCTGTGATTTAATTAAATCGAAAGTCGTTAGAATTTTAATGGCCACTGACTAATGTGTTATTTATGTCACAAATTATACTATAATAATTACAATAATAATACTTATAATATTTATCTAATGGTTGTTCGTTTTGTTTTTGTTTTAGGTAAGTCACGTGAACGATTTCTGTATTAATATTCAACTCCTGTGCAACGTAATAGTGTATAAGATTGGACTCACGGTGAGTCTGATGACGCCATCTCTTTAGACGTAATTGTATAACGATAATATTTATGTACATTGTATTAATTTTTTTTTTAACTTTATTTTTAATATAAACAATATATTTTGTAGTTTAATTTATTAAACGTAAAATAATAAAAAAAAACCATTTTTATATTATGCTATAATATTATTCTAAGTACTCGTGCGAGTATAAGACTAAAGAATATGCAACTACGTTACGACAGTATCGTACACTACTACCGTATAATATTGCAGTACCTATTACTACCTCGTAATTCTCTGCGCGTGCAGAGATCTCGTTAAGGAGAATATAATATTATTATACTGATATCACTATATGTGCATGATTCATATACCAGTAAGTCCATTATTCGTCGACCGTATGTAGGTATTATACACAATACATAATATGCGACGTAAATATGAAGTTAAAACGCGTGTGATTAGCAGCTGATTTAGTATTATTGTTAAACTATTATAGAAGTATGATATTTTCCTATAAGAGTGTGTCCAGTGGCCGTACTCCAAGGATAGACTGCAATAATATAACGACATTTTTATATATCTGAACGTATAAACATATAAACGAGTCAAGGAAAATTGCGGATGAGAAATCGGACCGTTACCAGTTTTGCCATATTTGTTTAACAAATTATATTATTATATTATACGATGAGCGCATTGTTTCGGAAAGTTCAATTATAACGCATATTACGTATAATGCATACATATTATTATGCACTATTATTATACTTACCATGCACCCATATACCTGTTCATGTTTATCATGGTAAATCATAATATACACATGTTACGCGATTAAGCATTAAGCCAATCCTCTTTGTACTATTGAGTATGTATGGGCCCCGCCGGTCGGTGTACAAATCCGATCACATACAGTGATCAAGTATCCAAATATAATAATAGTTTTAATGATAATAATTACTGTTATTGTCGTTTTGGGTGAGGTTGTCATGGCTTATTTTACAGTCGCGCGCTCGGGTTAAAAAAGGTAATGACCTAATATATATTATTGCACTCGGACGACCGATGATCAGTCGGCCGAAAAATGTAAAACTTTCAACAGCAGCTGTGACCAAAAGCTCTTGAGGACGCTACCCATACATCTGTTGTCTCCGTCTTATACACGCATGACATACCAAATTGTCGTTCACTAATTTCAATAGTGTACTGTTCGTATTGATACTAGAGTGAATTGACCTATTATAAAACTTTTAGGTAAGAACATTATCTTAAGCGTCGTCGATATTTCGAAATTTCCATTTTCAAGTAAGATATGGGTTTGCGAAATATCAAAAATTAAAAATGCTCATATCTGGCTTGAAAATTAAAATATCGAATAAAAGCCAATGATTAAGCACAGATAATGTTATTACCTAAAAATTGATAATTGGTCAAATCACTCTAATAGCAAAACTAACAGCACACTATTGAAACTAGTGAACGAAAATTTTTCATCTCGTACGTGTGTGAGGCGGAGACAACAAATGCATGGGTAGCATCCTATTAAAACAGTTGTACAAGATTTGTTGGATTAAATTCTTATCTATACATACAATGTGTGTGGATTCCGCGAATCTAACCATCGATTCCGCCAGTACGGGTACATAATATACCTAATACGTCAGATCCCAATCGAAACCTAATATTCATTTTTTTAATATTTTAAATTTAGCAAAAAAATTTAAATATATAAATACACCATTATTTATCTACTCTTATAAAAATGCGTAAACTATAATTATTCGTTCTCGCAGTTTCTGTATGATTCCCCTGAATTCCCACGCGTTCCCGGGAATTGCTCGTCACTAGATGCGTACCCCGCGACGGAAACGTGAAGTCGATCCAATTTATCGTTCATGACTATGGTTTTTTTGGCCATACCAAATTTGTCTGATCCCTCTGGGCAGTATAATAATTGTATAGTAATTATATTATACACATTTCGTGCGAGAACGTCGTCATCGTTGCCCCGTTTATCCCACCACCACCGTCGGCTATCGGACTAATGGACGTTTAATTATGTACGCAGAATACTAGGAATAATCTGTCCTTGTGCAGCAGGACGACATTGAGAGGACGACAAATGTGCGATCCCTGTGCACATATTATACCCATTACCCACGTCATATGGCAGCTTATTTATTGTATAATGCAGATAGCGTGAATATTTAACACTGCAGACCGTCAGTGTCACGTCACGTCAAAAATCCTCTGCAACTAGATTCGTGCATAATATAATATAGGTATTAGGTATGTGCATATTGCATAATAATAATAATACGTGTACGGCGGAACCTCCGTTACCTATATGTAATAATTCTAAATTCAAATCTCTACGTTCCAAAGTCACGGCGAGCGGTTGCGACGACGACGACGACACACCACCACCGACTCGGAGTATAAATAACGTTATAATATGTTATACGTTAGCACTGTTGCAGTACTTACATATTATACGTGCGACGGACTTTCAACGACGTATGCCGCTGGCATTGCTGATTTTTCCTGTCTTTGAAATTTTGTGTGATTTCGTATACTTAAATCGGCGTCACTGCAGGTCACTCGAGGACTTGCGTATGACACACTACAGGACGATTTCAAAGGAAATAATAATGATATAGAAACATAATCAGTTGTATACAAGTATTGAATATGACGCCACTGCCGATATGACCGACATGTGTATCCCATCATATTTTTTTTCTCGTCCTTAACAATTAAATTATACATTTTATTTGTTAATACTCTTCATGTATACTTACTTGAAAAGTATACATTATAACGTAAGTACATACATTTCGACTGCTTCGGCGCAATTTGAGTGAACACTGTTCTGTCCTATATATTATTATATATTTATTATTTTTCTACTTGCGCGCGCGGAGCTTATTATCATTAATATTGAAGTGTATATAAAATGTCTTTATATATCGATAGATTTAGTACACTCGAACGATTTTCAATGGCTCTCGGCCAACGTATATGTATAATGTGTATACAATAATATATAACAACTATACGATCGTCAAAATGTAATACCTATCAGGCAGAGGCACACGAATGGAATTTAATTTTCATAAATCCGCCGTAACGAGACGTCGTTGTCGAGTCTGCCGGATAATACTTAACGCGGACCATCATCTTTACAACGTAATGCGTACCTACCTATGTATTGATCCCTTTGAACATCCAACTACCTATTATGTAATCATCGCCGTTTGCGCGTAAGACACGTCGACGATAGACGTACACCGCGACGGCCAATAATTGAAATAGGCGTACCAATTCTTTATTTTTATGGTTCACAAAATAACATATTTTGTGGGCGCGAACAAATCGATCGACGCGTGTTGTAATTCTATAACGCTGTGCTGTATTGCGGAGGGGTGTTCGAAACGTCAGAGAATAAACACGACATTATGACATGCGTTTAACGACGTTATTCGAACCTATAATAATAATATCGTCTCGTATATTATTATAATACGTCGTATAGTGAGACACCATTGAACCGCCGACATAATGTAATATTAATAATGATACGCATAATAATACATTATATTACGACGTGTATATTGTTATTGTTTTATCGCGTATGATCGTCCGTGATGCTCATCGGACCAGTTACGACTTACGACTGTAGTATATCATGCGCATTTATTATATTATGACGAAGCCGCTTTTGGTTGTACATTATTTTAATTTTGTATTCTTATACATATATCTTCTGGTCGAACACGCATAGTATAGATTATAGGTACCTATATTAGTTCGATGTATAATTTATCGGCGCCCTAGACTTAAGACATTAAACCTCAAACTATAATATAATTATATCGATTTCAAATATTATTGGATGCGTCGTCGTCGCGATTATGGTAATCGTACGCACACGACACACGCGTATTGATATACTCCTAGTTATTGTTATCGCGGACCTGAGGAAAATCTAATATGCAAAAATTATTTTTATATATATATATATTTTTTTTATAGTCCCCCATTCATCATGGCATCACAGCACAACTACAATATAATATTATTGTATTTTATTTTTGCGTTTGTAAGCTTTAGTTAATACGATCGTTTTTATTGTTTTGCGTTTTTCCAATGAGGAGCGAATCATTTTACGCCATTTAATGAAGTATAGGGCACGTTTTGGTTCAGGTTTCGTTCTGTATTCTGTGTATTAATATATTATTGCTGGTGTCGTGTACGTCGCGTTTGGTATAGTATACTCAACGAGCTTTATCGATTTTCAGTTGCCGTCAGCGAGTAAATAAGTAAATTTACTTAAAAACTATTACAGACTGATGGATAGATATACATATATATTATATATATATATAAAAGTATTGACAACAAATATTGTCTCCAGTATTATTGGTATATCCATGCAGCGGATCACACGTATAATAACGGTACTTATTTATTATTTTGTTTTATTTTGGTCATTCATAATATTTCCATTTTTAACGTCCCCCTTATCTTATTACAAATAATTAACTCACTAGATACTCGTGTTTATACAATTCTAGTAAATGTGTTTCACACACAACTTTAGGCTCTATATACCGATCACCATAGTCCATAATGCCATTGATCTGGTGTTATATATGTATATATCAATTAATTCCGCTCCCTTGTTTAACCTAACCTTAGTAAGTAAAAACCTCGACAAGTCGAAACAATTTAATTTCCCTTAAATTTCGACTTATCGACGTTCCACTGTAATATACTAATATAATATATATTATATTAATTGATATAGGTATTATGGAATTATGCACTAACATTTGGTAATTGAATATGAAATTGTAAATTATTTTGAAAATGTATTTAATATAGGAAGGTAGAAGATAGTAAGTTCACAAACGGAAATTTTATATAAAATAATTATATACATTCATTGCAATCATATGCGTTGCACCGAATACGAATACCAACCACACTGTTGGTTTCATTTTATTACCCGGTATATAAGTATAAAATAATAATTATATAGGAGTGTTAATTCGCGACGCACGCGTTTAATATAACATGCTCATAGACATCATCGTGCAGCAAAAGACTTTTTTTCTAACTTTTTTCGGATCGATACCGCTCGCTCACGAGAATATATATACCGAAGCATATTAGTAGCACGACGTACCCATTACTCTGTCGTCATAGGTCATAATATCCGGGCTGCACCGCACAGGGTTGTTCAATATCCGGGCGGAGCGGGGTCAAATATCCTGAATAATGCTGCATTTATTGTTCGTTTGGTTTACCCTAGATCAAACGTGTTGTGCGAATTACTGTGTAAAGTAAATTGGACATCGTCGGGCATGTACATGCAATTGACATATCGTGTATAAATAGATAGCTTGTATGTTCTGAAATATGCACTATATAGAGTAATCCACTGAAACTGTTATCGAAAATGAATGCATATTTGATGTATATTATCCATAATACTAGGAGAGACCGCAGATATAAATTATTATATTTTGGCATTTCGCATTTACTTATAAATTTAAAACCAAATTTATAATTTTCACATAATAACACTTCTATTTGAAATAAAAACTTAATAGTTAGGAACCTTTATAATGCTGTAAACTTGTAAGTAGGTATTTAAAAAAAGGTGCGTTTTACCCCGTCATAATAGTTGGTCTTAAATCGTTTTTTATAGTTGATCAAATAAATTACCTCAAAATTATAACATTATACATTTATAAAAGGTAGTACAGGAAAAATATTATCATATTATATGGCTGTATGAGACATTAACAAAATACTTAAATTAATATAACTGAATTAATTAAAAATACGTTTAAGTCATTTAACATAACCTATATACATAGCCTACTACGTATTAAGTAACTATTATTGACTATTGACCCCAAATCTTATGTAACATTTGACTTCATATTGAAATTTTTCTTTTGTACAATAACATGGTAATATTCATACCTAACTATATAATATAGTGGTTCTCAACCTGGGGGGTATTAAATATACCATACCTATACAGTATACATACTATTTTTAACAGTAAATAAGACAATTTTTTACAAATATTAATATAATAATATTGTCATTGGAAACTAAAAATTGTAAACAATATTTTATTATTGTAGCAACTCATAGGTAAGTCGATATTAGTTTTGTTGATAAGAAAAATAGGATAATGACAAAATAGATGTTGGTCAGTATGTAGTGGTTCAAATCATTCACTTTTTACCGGTTTTAAAAAATTTTCATGGAAAGATAAATTGAGCATGTTACTTTTGTATCCTATTACTGTGTTGTCCTCGTCTGTTGATTTTTTTTATCGCTGGCCAACGGTCGTTTGCATGAATATTAAAGTAAATTTGATTACCATACTTTAACCCGAACAATTAATTACGATATTATTTTAGCATTTAGTCTGTTTAAATCCAATTTTCAAATTATTGAATTTATCATTTTTTATCGTTGCAATTTTTTATTTGTTTTTTGTTTAAATAGGAGTATATTATATTTTCAATTTAATATCAGTTCGGTATAATAATATTTTCTTGATAATTTTTTGAAATAATCGGTTAAACAAAAAGTCGAAGCCTTATTTCTCGCGGACTTCATCGCTTACATATCGTATATAATATTAAGAAATTGTATTCATCATTAGTTATGTAATAGATTAATTATATAGCAATGTAAAACGTTCTCTTTATGTATTATTACGATACATATGAACCGCTGACCCATCAAAATCGCTGTCGTTAAGATATTAATATGTCCGTCGACGTTTCCTATAGGTACATGCGCAGTCATTTTTCTGTTCGTATAATAAAATGTATATACAAAAGATAATATTAAATTCTATATGAAAACTGAAAGGTCGACAAAATATGACCTTCGGTTCAGTTATGTGTACCACTATAGCATGTTATTATATTACATATAGCCCAGTATTTGTGGCCCGCTGAACCACCGTTTATCATGAATTATATATATGTGCAAACGACGATTACAGCGACTGCACCGAGCTCGGAGATACACGAAGTCCGCTAAAATAATGAAACTGTTATTACCACTATAACAATTTAGGTATGCATAATATGAGATATTATCTCGCACTGTAGGTATCTACTTAATATGTTGCTGATGTTGCGGAGGATCGTGGCATAAATGGAATCTTCTTTCGCGTAGTTTGACAATTATTAAGTCGTTTAAATGTTTCGCTTGCGTGAACTTGAGTCAACTATCATAATATATCCACGAGACACGTTAAAACTGCAGTAAGTATACCCAGTAAGGCTCAACCCGCCTGTATAGACACCGGACTTTGAGGTGTACCTACAGTATTATTATATATTTGTTTTAATATGACGTTTAATACCCTCGTGTGTTATCTCCTCGGTCTTACCAACGCATATACCGCGTGTCCGCGAAAACTGGGTGGGTACACTCTATACTTCAGTTACTTACAAGTTACATTACTCAGTACACCCTATTCATATTTTAGAATTATTCTGTCTTTGAGAATTGAAGATCCAATAGTCTAGTTTCATATCCTGCAAACAGAATTAAAAAATGTAATGGGTAGTTTAAATATATATATTTACGGTATACGGTATACCCTGTTTTCGCGGAAACACGGTCGTATAGTATTGCAAATTGTAGGCTCGATCGGTATTTCAATTTTAAAGCAATAGTTATGAACATTTTAAGGTGGTTAATTTAAATTTTAAATAACTTGCTTCAAAATTGAAATGTCAAAAAAAAGTCTAGATAATATTTTTTACTACCTAAATTTGATTATTAGGTCAATATTAATATTCAAAATGAAAATAACAGAACTATGGATTATTTTGGATGAAAAGTTGTTTATATTATCGTGGCGTTAGTTCGACGGAAATAATACATGCAGGTATAATGTTCTTAACAACATGAGGGGGACCGGTCTCGCTTGCTGATCGCTTCTTTTGCACAAATTAATTATAATAAGTGTTATTGCCGGAGAAAAAAATCGTGTTCGCGTAATTTGTTACGACATATTTCTCAAACGAATTTCGATACATGAACGGTATCTATAATTTATAAAAAAAGCATTCGTTTAGCAGGTGACCTACCAGACAACTGCAGGTGCTTTCCAATATTTTAACGGTGATCTGTAATTCTATTTATACGTATTATTGTAAATAAAAATATGATATTTATTTTAGATAGCCAAAAACGTTCATAAATTGTGTCATTCTTTCTTTATAATACAAATTTATAATTTATAATGAGTCATATAATATTCTTAATTTTAATACATCTTAATTCGGTATGTTTAACTTTTCTGATGTCTCACAGGTTAACATATGGAGACATGTAGTTGTAAAATATCATGTATTTTTCACATTGTTAGTAATTACTAAAAAAAAAAAAACTTCTATAAATAAACTTACTATTCCACTACTATTATATTAATATTCAGCTGTTCTAAAGCTGTAATATTAATATTATAATCGGACGTCTTCATGAATAATATTTAAAACGATAAAAACGGTTGGTTTTTGAATTAATTTAGCATCTGACCTACGAACACTTTCTAAGGTTTAATAGTTTACCCACCGGATTTTTTTTGGTTTGATGATATCTGACCTACCTAATTTTTGTCTAACGTTTGTCTAGTTTTAGGTATACTTTTAAATAATTATTACTATTATCGAATAGTCGTTTTATTTTATTTATTAGTGTGTATTTACATATTATTGACCTCTGACGGATAAGTAAACCGGTTAAGTCTTATATTTATGCTATGCAATGCTATCATAATATCACTGTAAATTTGAAACGACTTCTCGGTTAGGTGACATTGTTATTTTTTATTATGAATAATAATGCACACTTATCATAATTTATGATAAGTGTGCATTAAAAATAATAATTTTGTGAAAAATACATTGTAAGATATAATTTCTTCGATAATTTTATTAATTATTTAAATGTATACCTAAATCTAAACAAAAGTTAGACAAAAATTAGGTAGGTCAGATATCATCAAACCAGAGAAAATCCGGTGGGTCAACTATTAAACCTTAGAAAGTGTTCGTAGGTCACCTGCTAAATTAATTCAAAAAACAACCGTTTTTATCGTTTTAAATATTATTCATGATGACGTCCGATTATAATATTAAGGTTGTAGTATAATTGAATATTAGAACGGCCAAATATTAATATAGCAATAATATGTAGGTAACTTTTATTGTAAATTATAATGTAATAATTTGGTACTTACGTTTAAAAAAATGTACTAAATTATATGACATGCTATTATACCGGCTAAAAAAATATGTGCTGCATACAGTAGTCTTTGTTTACGATGCATTATACGATGGAAGCTGATTACTAGTAGCGATATATATCCATAATTATGTTTAATAATACAAAAGATTATATACCGATTATCGCTCAATTCCCTATTCGATATTTCGCGTGGGCATTATGGGTATACGCTATAATTTGCCAGTGGTGGATGTATCCTAAAAAACAATTTATTACATATGATGCTGTTTATTAGATCTATTTCTGGCATTTGATATATGGGCTTCGTGTTCACCAGAGAATAAACAAAATTCCAAAGAACCACTGTTTTTTTTTTTTTAATGAAGATATTATTATCCATCGCCCACATACTCGAACTTTCGAGTTATATTGCTTAGCTCACGCCCGAATATTATTCAATTATTATATGATACTTACGCGTCAGATAAAAATATAAAAATACGTTTCCCGGCGCGGAATGATACCAAAATAAAAAAGCTCGAAAAATACGTTTCTCTCACAGACGTTTTTTTTTTTTTTTTGTTTATCTTAACGTGCTGCGGATACAATATTATTTTTGTGTATGTCCCTTCGCGTTTGTAACTCAAGTTTTTTTTTCGTAAACTCGTATCCACCTGCACGCGTCCACGCCTAAAAGATAAATACATAAAGTCGCTGGTAAAATACAAAATAAAAACGGAAAAAAACAAAATAAAACGTGGGTTTTGTTGAATCGTCGCGCGTCGGGACGAACGCCGATGTTCGGAAAATAATATTATAATATACGAGCGAGATTCGACGAAAATATAATATATATCTAATATTATAATGTACGTTTATTTATCTTTTGAAGTGAGGTATTTGGCACGGCGTTCAAGGGGGGTGGCAATAAGACGATTTGGTTTTTTTCGCTCCAATACGATATCGATATATACACCACCATTGGCGCCGGCCGATTTAACACACCGTGACGATAAATCACCTTTAAACTCAGAACGAGTCGAGCACGCGTACCTACAGCCTGACGACTTTCACGTTGCGTGTATCTCGTAACGATTTATATTTTATACATATTGTATAGGGTGATTTTTTTGGTTTTAACCCATCTCGGTCGCTTTTTATAATACGGTTGTATTAATGTCTTCTTATTATAATATTTTATTGTCATTGCGTAGATTTTAAAAGATATTATTTTTGACTGTTGAAAAAAATCCGAAATAAATTGCGATGTACCTACTCTTCAGTTATAATATACACAAGGAAAGTAAAACTATATATAATATAGACACGTCCGGATAAGACAATCGGTTGGTCGGCACGGATAAAACAAAACAAAAATCACCCAGTATATTATATTATATTATTTTATATTATTTTATTGTAGCAGTGCAGTGTGGGTATTATATTATAGCTGCATGTGTATAAAACGCAGCGTACGTCGCGAGCGTGAGATTGAATTCGTGTTGTGCCGCACGGGCGAAAGTGTCTGCGATTTTTTTACAGCGTCTTTCCACCACCGCCGTAGTGGTAGGTATACCCGATGGATGCTGCGCATATATATTATATTACCTATATAATACTGAATACACTTGTATGTCTGTCGCTGCTTTTTCGAGCGAGAAAATCGCTAGATCGAAATAACGTATATATTATAGTTTATTTTTATTTTATACCAAATACCAACCGTCGTATTTTAGGCTAGGAAATTCAAATCTTCAGAAAAGAAAAATCGAAACTTAAAATATATACATATTATATATTATTATGTATCAAGTATTTACCTTATATGACACTACCAATACAATATATACTAGCTCATTCATGTCTTGTCTCTTATTCGCGATATGTACAAATTTTACATTAACTTATTATTATCAGTATAAATAATTCAAAATAAGTGATCGTGACCTATCATAACTTCTGCCATCCCACCTGCACTGATATGTAGGTGAGTACAATAAATTCGAATTTCCAAATATTATAGGATTATTTTATATAATTTTATATTATTTTACTTTGGTCATCTTATACCTTGACGAGCCACCAGGCGCGTGATTCTATGGAAACGACGCGGGCACTTGTCGTAGGACTCAGGTAGGTGATTAGAACTCACTTCACCTGCACTCGTTGACTATAATAAAGGTGACGCAAAAATTTTTGGCCAGAGATTGTGCCTGGAATTACATCACACTGCACATAGGTACATCGCATATATTATATTGACACTAACTTAACGTGGACGCGAAAAATTAATGTGAGCTAGACTCGAAGGAAACAGTCGTTTTATAAGATTGACTGACGGAAAATATCGAGGTTACCCTCTCAGCTCGATCACTATTATACTCGAACCGTGGTTTAACCGATCGCTTTTGCTTAGAACCTCACTGCTACAACAAACGCACTATAAACATAGATAATATAAGCATGGATAGGACATAAGAACTTATCACATGAAGATTTAGTGATACTATTTTTGAGGTTATATGGGGCAAATATCCATAGATAATAATCTTATATTATCTATGTACTATGTACATATCAAGGTGTATTGATAAGGTGTCGTCACTCTGAACCCCTATACGTATAAATTCTTGATTGAAATTTTTACCACAGTTCCTATAGACACCAGAGCGCGCTTCCTGTCCTATGAAGGCCTAATTTTTCATACTGTTAAATGCAAAATGCCTTAAAACTATGAATTAAAATGTTATTTTTTTTGGAGTTAGCATCTAATAATTTTAATTTACATTTGTATTTTTGTTTTAAATATTTTTTATCAAGTAGACATCAATTATAAAATATTATGATGTATAATTTAGTCACTTCATGGGATATTTGCAACCTAATTGAAATCTTATAAATATTTAGATCTACTACAGTTTAATCTAGGACAGTGCTTCTCATTTTTTTTTTT